>NC_084978.1:1593138-1620638 GCF_963691925.1 Scomber scombrus | reverse complement strand
TTCACAGAAATATAAGTTATAAAGATTAAGACTTTCTTTTCTTGCTCCTGTGATTCTCCCTTTCTCTCTCTGTTCCTTCTTTCTTCCCTTCCTTCTCTCTTTCCTTCCTCCATCCCCCTTCCTTCCTTCCTTCCTTCCTTCCTTCCTTCCTTCCTTCCTTCCTCCCTCCCTTCTCTCCTTCCTCCATCCCCCTTTCTTCCTTCCTTCCTTCTTCCCTCCCTCCCTCCTTTCCTTCCTTCTTCCTCCCTTCCTCTTTTCCTTTCTCCCTCCCTCCCTCCCTCCTCCTTTCCTCCCTCCCTCCTACCTTCCTTCTTTCCTCTGTCCTTCCTTCCTTCCTTTCCCTCCTTCCTCCCTCCTTTCCTTCCATCCTTCCTTCCTTCCTCCCTCCTCCTTTCCTCCCTCCCTCCTACCTTCCTTCTTTCCTCTGTCCTTCCTTCCTTTCCCTCCTTCCTCCCTCCTTTCCTTCTTTCCTTCCTTCCTTCCTCCCTCCCTCCTTTCCTTCCTTCTTCCTCCCTTCCTCCCTTCCTTCCTTCCTTCCTTCCTCCCTCCTTTCCTTCCTTTTTCCTTCCTTCCTTCCTTGACTCAAGGACAACAGGAGGGTTAACTTTTTCTCTCTTTATTTAGACGTTTTTATTCTCAAATCTCAAATTAACTGAACAGTATCAGAACTGTGTGGTTCCTTTAGTCTCTGTGACAGTAAACAGTAAAGTGTGAATTTAACCCTCTGTGTTAACTGGAGCAGCGATTAAAGAGACAAGCTTCTGTTCAATCCCCGACTGACACTGATCAGATCAGACTGGTTATACTGGGAAGCTTCCAGTTATTAATGTGTGTAACTGTGTCTTCATTAACTTTACATTAAACTGAGCAGAAATAAACTTGATCTGTTTGCATGTTTGGTTAAAATCAGGTGAATCTAACAGTCTCTCTCTCAGCTGACCCACCATGGCCCCTCGTGGCCCCTCAGCAGCCCTCTGACCTCATGTTGAGCCTCAGCAGGTGAGTGCTGCATCTCCTTTAAATCCAGTTTCAGGTGGTTCAGAGAGAGAAACCAGCAGCAGCCGCTCAGCGATTTATCTGAAAGATGGCTGACAGGCTCTCGATAGAGACAGCCGCCGTTCTGGGCAAACGAGAGCTGTCACATATTTCACACGGCCGCACGCTCATTAAAGACGGAAGGCGCTCGGTGCCGTAATTGTTTTAATTTATTTGTTTATGGCGAAGACAGAGGGGACAGGCACATGGCACTTTGCAGTTTTATTGGGAACATATGGAAGACATTTATCACCATTTGCAGCGATCGGCCTAAATGATTTTATTAACTAATTTGTAACTTTACACTTTTTTAATCAAACACATGCTGCGCGCTGTAATGCTCTGATAATGCTCGGGGGCTTTGTAAAGAGAGCAGATGCAGCCAGAGGGAAATAAAAGAGAGGAAGGAAAGATGAAATGAACGTGCAGAGGAGGGATGGAGGGAGGGAGGGCTGCAGCGTTAGCGTGTGCGGCTCTGCTGCATGGCAGCCATGATGAAGATGATTGCGGGCTGAGCTGCAGGGCGCGGCGGCCGGCTCCGAGGTATTTAGGACTCCTCGCAGCTCGGCTGTTTACCTGAGCTCGATGGAGCGGCGAACGGCGTTTTCCTGCCATGAACACGCTTTTGTTCTGCCGCCGCCGCCTCATTGCTCTGATAATGTGGTTTCCTCTGGGAGCAACGCCAACTTCTACAGGAAACCTCAGCCAAGTTTAAAGTCCTGCACTGAAGTGAAAAGGCCTCTGGAGGCTCGGAGCTCTCTGTGGTTCAGGTGCAGCGAGGCGAGGAGCTGCAGGTCTAATAAACAGCAACTCTCATCAGACTGATTTCATTTAACCGCTGCTGCTCTGAAACATTCATCACAGGAAACTCAAACACGGTTAAAAGGTTTCAGTTTGAGCTGCTTTGCTGCTTTTTTGTCGTGTTTGTATGAAAACCTCGTTATGAATCTGTGAGTCCATCGTTCTCACTACAAACACGACAGGAGACAGTTTGATAAAGATTCCTGGTATTTAAATCTATGCAGAGTGACGTCATTGTACTTTAACCCTTCTGTTGTCCTCGAGTCAAGGAAGGAAGGAAGGAAAGGAGGAAGAAGAAAGGAAAGGAGGGAGGAAGGGAGGAAAGAAGAAGGAAGGAAAGGAGGGAGGAAGGAAGGAAGGCAAGGAGGGAGGGAGGAAGGAAGGAAGGAAGGGAGGAAGGAAAGGAGCGAGGGAGGGAGGAAGGAAGGAAGGGAGGAAGGCAAGGAGGGAGGGAGGAGGGAAGGAAGGAAGGAAGGAAGGAAGGAAGGAAGTAAGGGAGGAAGAAGGAAGGAAGGGAGGAAGAAGGAAGGAAATGAGGGAGGAAGGTAGGAAGGGTGGAAGGGAGGAGGAAAGAAGGAGGGAAGGAATGAAGGAAGGAAAGGAGGGAGGAAGGGAGGAAGAAGTGAGGAAAGGAAAGGAAAGAAGAAAGGGGGATGGAGGAAGGAAAGAAGGAAGGGAGGAAAGAGAGAGGAAGGAAGAAAGAGAGAAGGGCATACGGAAAGAAGGAAGGGAGGAAAGAAGGAAAAGTCAAAACAGACGGGGTCAATAAGTGTATTTTATCAGCTCAGTGTGAAATCTGACTTGTGTGTGAAGATGTTTTTTGCTGAGCTGACAGATAAAAACATAAAAACAACATATCGGCTCATTTGAAGCGACATGACGACAGAAACAAGACGTTGTTAAATCTCCTCCGACGCTCTGCTGTGATCTGAGCTGCAGGTTGGAGGAGGAGGAGACACGATTTTACACCAGATTTATTCACATTTAGTCAAATAGTCTCTACTAACTGTGAATCAGCTGTTAGCAGCTCCTGTCTGCAGTGGATGAACAGGGGCTGCAGCTTCTTATTTCTCTGGTGTCTAAGTGGATTTAAGGAGGTTTATTAACCCTTAAACAGACAGGAACATGGAAGATGAGATGTAATAAACATAATTAGATGTTACCAGTTATTTCATTTGCACCTAAAGTAAAACATTTACACTAATATTTGTAATATATTCTGGATTTTATGAGTTTCTCCACCAGGATACTAAACCTTTAACTCTCCTCTGACCTTTGACCCCCACCTGAGTGGAGCTTTAGTGACTCACACACACCTAAAAACATAGAAATAATGAGTTAGTGACAGTTTAAATTCAGTTTCTACATGTTTTGGTTTCTGCACTCGTCACGCTGCTGTGATGTGAGACGACGTGACGACACATTTAGACTCTAAACGAGGCGACATCTCCGACAAATCTTCCATTTTAAACGCCATCTGCCCCCCCCCCACCCCCACCACTTAACCCCCCCTCCTGATCCAAGATGGCCTCTGACATGCCTTTAACTGACAGACACAAACATCTCTAAATAAACCAGCCGCCACCTTCCTCGTTCTCCCGCTCTCACGTCTCCTAAATAAAACAAAAAAATGGACGACAGTTTCTCGTCCCGTAGCGACCTCGACCGCACACAAACATCTGGACACAAACAAGGGATTCAAAAAAAAAACAACAACCACCCAGTACATAAAAGAGGAAGCCAACTGCCGGCGTAAATAACCGTCTCGGAGCATCGGAGGGTGCGGAGCGACACGGCAGCACCGCCGGCTCCCATTAAGGCCCTAAAGAGCGGGACATGAAGCCGGGTGGAGGCGGCGGCGGCGGGAGCCAGGATCATCACATTTTAATAGAACATGTGGCATCTCCTCCCCGCCACTCCGGGCCAAATGGCACTCCTGAATTCTGCCCAGCTGTCGAGCTACAAATGGGGCGCAATTACCTCACGCCTCCGCCACCGCCGAGTCCAGCCGACAGCCTCCGTCCCTCAGACGCTGAGAAAGACACAGGAAGTCTGTTTGAGACGTTAAAAAATCCAGCAAATATCACACATGGAAGACTTTTCATCAGAGAGGGAAACATTGAGAGGTTCAGTGACTAGTTAACCATCACATACTGTTCATATTCTATCCTCACAGCGTCCATGATGATAAAATGAGGAAGCTCTTCCAATGAATTTTGCATTCAGTGGGAATAAAACCCAGATTAACCTTTGTGTCGTCCTCCCGGGTCAAATTGACCCCGTCTGTTTTGACTGATCCTTCTTCCCTCCCTTCCATCCTTCTTTCCCTCCTCCCTCCCTACTTTCCTCCCCTCCCTTCCTTCTTTCCTCCGTCCTTCTTTCCTTCCTTCCTCCCTTCCTCTTTTCCTTTCTCCCTCCCTCCTTCCTTTCCTCCCTTCCCTCCTTCCTTTCCTTCCTTTCCTCCCTTCCATCCTTCCTTTCCTTCCTTTCCTCCCTTCAATCCATCCTTTCCTCCCTTCCTTCCTTCTTCCACCCTTAGGACATGAACATCAGAAATTAACAAAATGTTCATAAATGTTCATAAAACAGTTGTAATCTGTTCATCTTGGTGTTTATGTTCAATTTAAGGCGTCTTTAAAAAAGGAGCAGTGACACAAAATCATCCTTTTTTTACTAAAGTTAAACAAACTAAAGTTATAATCTATTTAAACTCTTTAATAAATTCATTTTTAACAGTCAAACATCACAGATTTCATGGTGGATGTCATGAGTTCAGTCTCAGCTGACCATGAGGCTGAAGGCATGTTACCGTGGCGACGCTCGAGCAGGATGGGCCTTCGAGGTGGGGGGGCGGAGACGGGTGTGTTGTGTTAATTAGGGTCCCATCTGCAGGACGGACGTTCACTTCTCACCCAGAGACTCCAGGGAGGCAAAGAGACCTCGATGTGGGTAAAGACTCACCTGTCACATGTCAGACAGGTGAGCTGCTCTCACACATCACTACAGGTGTGATTCAAGTCAAAAGTATAAAGAAAAGTCTAAGACTAAGTACATTAATACTAAGACTTACACTTATACTTTAATGCTAAAGCTTCTACTTGTGCTTTAGTATACTTTTTACTTCTTTCTGCCACACAGTACTAATACTTAGTATATCTGGATCCAAGTACAGAATAAGGTCAAGTCATTGACTCGTGCTTACATTTAATTTAGCAGAATAAAAATGTTTTTCACTACACACATTAGCTTTGAGGTATTACCCCTGTTATAAACTTATATGTTCAAGATCTTATAGTATATAACTAGTACAATGGCAGTATATAGAAGAGTGTACTTGTGCTATACTTTAAGTATACTTCAATAAACTATAGCACATTTGAAGGAGGTCTTTTAATAGTCAATATGAACAGGAGCAATGATTACAGAGAGGAAAACCTGACTGCTGGTTTAAGACACACTTGACACTGTGAAATCATCTTTTAAACGTTTTGAGGATTTTAAAAAAATTGAATCATCAACATCACTGTAAAGGCACTTTCTTAGGCAACTTCACCTACTGTTAATAAAGTTCTCCTATAATAAGTGTTGCTGGGGCTTTGACTTTCTTCTAACTGTAACAATAAAGCATCAATAGAGAGGATAAAGACTGAAAGGATGCAGGAAGACGTAAAATAAAATAAGAATTATGCAAGAAAATTAAGCAGACACACAGCAAAAGTGTTGAAACTTAACGACGTATGATCACATGACACAAGACAGAAGCTGAAACCTTCTCGTGCATGTTGTGTAACCAAACTGAAGGTCAAGACAGAGCTGAGTTTGGAAGTTTTTGGCTCATTTAAAAGTTGGAAAAGTTCAGATTTAGACTTACTCAGGGCTCAGTTCATAAATAAAGTATGGCAGCCTACTATAATAATGTTTACACTATAAGAAATATAACTCAATGCCTGTAACTGATAACCAGAACTTAATAATATAAAGGTTTGTTAACCCAATAAAAACATTTGAATAGTAACACAGGACAGAAGAAACACACACACGACTTTCTACTTAATAAAACATCGCTGCAGGATTTCTTCTTGTTTCATCTTCAGTCTGTGGATGAAGTTTTATAATATGGTTTCTTTCTGGTTCTAGTCTTTATTTATAGAGCACTTTTCAAAACAGCAGTACAAGATAAAACCTTAGAACAGACATAAAAACATAAACATAAAAACAGGAGATAGATAAAAAGAAAAATAGGTACAAAGATAAAACTCAGGAAAGGCTCTCTGATAAAAGTATGTTTTAAGAAGAGATTTAAAAGACATTACTGACTCAGTCGACCTGATCTCCTCATGCAGATCATTACTTCGGTGTTCAGCCAGGCCAAAGTTAACATTGGTCTAATTTTGGCGATTTTTCTAAGATGATAAAAACACAATTGCACAAGCTTTGTGGTGTGCTCATAGACTGTATATATAATGGACATAACAGCCGTGACGTCACCCATTGGTTTGTGGACTACTGCTTTGAGGCCAATAGTATCGGATCTGAGCAGCGCCATCTCGAAAATTTGAGGTGCATGTCGGGAAAAAAAGAACACGGGTTCGACTTATATGGACATCAGGAGGAGCATGAGGCGCCCTCCTGAACCTGTGAACCAATCAACCTGTCAATCACCACGTAGCCACGCCCTAATGCATACCCTGCTTTATCGTCACATATAAAATCAGGGAGGCCAAAATGTCCCAAATGAACATCATACTGCATTGAAGAAGGCTTTAAACTAGCGATTGAGACCATAAACACATTTTGAAAACGTTTACTGAGGTTAGAAATCAAGTGAGAAGTTGGTGAATTCTCCATTGACTTGTATAGAGACGGAAGTCCTTTTGACACCAAAACGGTCGCCCCCTGGTGGCCTTTTGATAGAATACAGTTTTAAGTTACTTCCGCGTTGGCCTCATTTCAGAGGACCGGAACTCCCCACCTGGATGTGCTGCTCAAAGTTTAAATTGGTATCAAACCACACACAGAGATTTTTTGCAACAGTCTTGATGTTATATGAAACACAGACTTTGAATTTGTGAGGAAGCTCAGACATGATCTCACATGGAAGGTGGGGTTAGGGTTGGCACACCTCCAACCAATCAGAGTAGGTGCTCATTAATAATGCAGATTTTATGTAAATGCTTCAGAAACATCCGTTTTGCTGTTAAATGCATTACAATGTAAATCTGAGTCATTTCTTATAGTTACTGCAGCCAAAGCAGATGGGACTGGGAACACATTAACTCTCACATACTGTTCATATTCTCACTCATAATTAGTCTCTACACCAGCTTCACATTCATAAACTCCCCATCAGTCATTAATACATGTTAAATTAATCTTGTAGAAAAAAGATTATGGATTCACAGTCACTATTTTATTGTCCATTTTATAGATTATGATGAGATTTTTTAATAAACACAGGTTAAACGTGTATATTTGCATATATAAAAATGTGTATCATCTGCACAACAATGAAAAAAAATGATGCATTTTATTTCAATGTTTGCAAACTGTGGGTCACATTAAAGGAAACGTCTGGCTAAAAGAATATAAATGTATAAAATGTGGATGTTTTAACAGCTCTCAGATGTAAAAATGGGTCAAATTTGACTCTGAACAGTACGTAAAGGGTTAACATATTTATTGTGAAGATGCCTGTACGACTCTGGTTACAACCTGTTGAGAATTAAGAGGTTCAATCACTGGAGGATGAAATTGTCTGTTTTTCATTCAGTTCCTGCAGCTCTGCTCTGGAGAGTGAAAACGTGTCAGAGTGACGCCTCTCTGAGAACAAGCACAGAGCTGATTGTTGTTTTTCCTGACGTGAAGCCAGACATGAACGTCTCCTCGAGCTGTGATGGATGTCTGAGGATGTTTCTGATTGGTGGTTGACGCTCTAAAAAAGGGCTCGAGGCCGAACCTGCAGACATTTGGTGCTGTCTGATTGTGCAATCACATCTAATTATCTGAAACTGAGTTTGGGAAGAAGCCAAGTTCAACTCCACCAGCAGCTTTTAGTGGCTTGAGTTAAAGCTATCGTATATTTCTGCTGCCGCTGTAAATCTGAGAGTGAACGGAGCGTGTTACTCCATAACGCCTGCAGCTGGAGGGCGGTAATTTACTGACTTCATCACAGGAAGCAGCGGGAGGCGGCAGCTCCACCAGAGGAGGTGTGGGAAACTAAAAAACTGAGTCAGAGTCCGTCGAACGCTCCCGCTCACAGATTCCTGCAGCTTTATGGAGCCGAAACGTTTCCTGCTTCGTTCTCCCAGAAGGAATCAGATAATGAAGCTTTAACATCCTCATCACTGACAGGAAAAATATATAACTACATTACCCACGAGGCTTTAGAGGCTGTTTCACAAACTTCTACAAACTACCAGATTAAATGTTAATATGTAATAAATGTCTGTGGAGGTTCTGCTATAACTTAGTGTTTGGATATAATTAATAACATTCACACTCAATCCAACTTCTACTTCTTCTTGTTTGAAGATTAATGAAGAAACCAGCCTGTAGACTCTCTGCTGCCAACAGCTGGACTGGTTGTGAACTGCAGGAAACACTTTGCTCTAATATGCTTTAAAGCTGTGTTAAGAGAAGTGTGTATGGAGTGTGTGTGTGTGTGTGTGTGTGTGTGTGTGTGTGTGTGTGTGTGTGTGTGTGTGTGTGTGTGTGTGTGTGTGTGTGTGTGTGTGTGTGTGTGTGTGTATAAAGACACAGATGATGTATCTCAATAGACTTCCTGTTAAAATAAAGGTTAAATATCTTATTGTGTCAATGCTTTTTGCAACACACATTATATCTGCCACTCTGATCAGACCAGTCCATCACAGGGTTAACATATAGAGACAGACAACCATTCACACCTGCAGACAATTTAGAGTCTCCAATTAACCTCAGCTGCATGTGTTTGGGCTGTAGGAGGAAGCTGGAGACATAACCCTCTGCAGTGAGGCAACAGTGCTAACCACTGCACCACCCAGATATTATGTTCATATAAAACTAAGTTACTAGTTGTTGGGTTTTTTTTTTTGTATGATTATTATTTCCTTTACTTTTCATATTATTGTTGAATAGATAGATAGATAGATAGATAGATAGATAGATAGATAGATAGATAGATAGATAGATAGATAGATAGATAGATAGATAGATAGATAGATAGATAGATAGATAGATAGATAGATAGATAGATAGATAGATAGATAGATAGATAGATAGATAGATAGATGTAAATGTTATTGATCCCCTAGGGAAAATTTAGGGTCCAGCAGCTTAATACACAAAGACATCACACATAACATACACAAACAACATAAACAGGAATGTAAAAAGTATAATCTGTATAAATACAAATTAGGTAAGAATAAGAATATTAAGAACAATATACTAAATAATTAAATACTAAATACTAAATAAAAAACAAGGTCTGAGGCTGAGGCTGTGTGATAAAGTGAATGATGTTAATGTTGTTTACAGATGTTGGAGTTAAAGGGGGAAAATGGAGATTGTACTTTTAACGCTTCCCATGTTGCTCTCTCTGTGTACCACCAACTTCCATCAATAAACAGATTTGTAAAAAATTAAAAAAAGTTACTACAGTAAATACATTTAGTAAAAAAACGTAACACTGGTGAATCGTGTTTTTTTGTATAAAAAGAAATGATCAGAGACACACAGGTATGCTGCTGCTTCTTTCTCTAAAATCTGTGCTGTTGCAGTCAAATCTGTGCTGGTAGAAAACTGCAGCAGTGTTAAAGTGTGTGTGGTTGTTTTCGGTCTCTGGCAGCAGTTGGTTCGGGTCTCTGTTTAATACATTGAAGCCACAGCAGCATCTTCACTGACCTGAACACACACACGACTCAGGATGTGAACCCTGACCTCCCCCCTTCCTCTGCAGAGTCATAAATATAGCTTCATTCACTGTGAACATCATCCAGGCAGAGACGATGTTTGTCAAAGTGACGTCATTGTGAAACAGTGTAGCTGCATATAAAGGAGATTTCTATATTCATCACTACAGCTGTTAAATAAATTCACTTCTGCTAATAAAAGAAAAACAGACGTATGTTTTAAATAAAGTTCTGCTGCAGGTTTTCTGTTAATATTTGTTCAGTTGGTGCGTGTTCTTCCACCATCTGTCTCTTTGCTCTGTATTTATCAGCGTTCACCTGGATGTGGCTCGCTGGTTGCCATGGCGTCGGGCTCTCAGGGTTGGAGCCGGTGTCAGGTGAGTTTGGGCCCACAGATGGAGCCGGTGCTCGTCCTCCAACTTCCTGTTTGTCTCCAAGGAGTTTCAGCGGCTCCGAGTCGACTGCAGCACAGCCCTCTGGGAAATGAGAGTGTGTGTGTGTGTGTGTGTTAACATGTGGACACTGCTCAGGTGACCAATGTTTAGTTTACATGTATGTTAATAGACACAGATGTTGTAAAGATGTGTGTGTGTTGATATGAACATGTGTGCGAGTTTCAAAGGTCACATATGTTTGTTTATAAGTTGTGTGTGTGTGTGTGTGTGTGTGTGTGTGTGTGTGTGTGTGTGTGTGTGTGTGTGTGTATCAACTCAAGTAGAAGAAAAGTTTCTGTTTGGATTGGAAATATTTCAACTTACTGAGAAAACATTTGAGCTAAAAGTGTCTCAAAGTTTTTAGAGATGATGTGATCCGATACATAACCTCAAGTGATGTCACTGATGATGTCACTGATGATGTCACAGCGTTGGATGGACCACATGTGTGAAAAATCAAAGAAGTCCTGGTGTGTGGAGTGAGACCTCTGTAGCTCCTCGCCTCTGCTCCAGGTTACATTAGCAGCTACTAATATGCAACATAACACATCACAGTCTGTACAGTTGCATTGTGGGTAATGTCAGGCACCAGGTTTTAACAAGGACTCTGGTCCTTCCAGTCTCTCTCCTCTCTGTACTTTTCAGACCTGTGATTCATGACAATTTTTTTCACTGAAGCAGAAACATTCATCAATTTGTGTCTTTGCATTGAATTTGTATGTTAAAAAAAGCTCAAACACAGTAAGACACTCTGTGGAAGAGGCTTATTTCGACAGGTAATCTGAGAGTTTCATATTCAGGTTCGACTCTTTCTCCTTCTTCTGCACAGATCCACCCTTCGACCTCACGCTCCTGCTTTCCCCTCACTGTGAACCAAACCCAGAGACGCTTCAACTCCTTCACTTGGGGCGGAGACTCACTTCCAACCCGCAGGGATCAATCACCTGGAGGGAGACACTGAGATGGTTTGGACATCAGGGGTCAAATACTTGACCACAGAGTCAGACTGGGACTGATATCATAAATTAAGAAAGGTGATTACATGCTTTTACTCCTCATCCTAAAAGTTGGACCATGAAGTGCGTCTCTGAGCATTTATGGCCTGTTAGGAGTGATTTCCTGCTGTGAGAAGCTTGATAAATACGAGCCCTGGATGGGACGCCTCCCTGTAGAGATGTTGTTGGATGTTGTGGAGGGATTATAAATCTCCTCCGGCCTCAGAAACCCTCTGAACCCCCTCGAGGAGCTGGAGGACGCTGCCAGGGAGAAAGACGTACCTGAAGATCCAGATGAATCGTAGAGAATGAAGGTACCGTTCCTTCTTTCCTCCCTTCCTTCCTTCCGTCTGTCCTTCCTCCCTCCCTCCTTCTCTCTTTCTTTCCTCCCTTCCTTCCTTCGTCTGTCCTTCCTCCCTCCCTCCTTCTTTCCTCCCTTCCTTCTGTTCTTCCTTCCTCCCTCCCTCCCTCCTTCTTTACGTCCCTCCTTCCTTCCTTCCTTCCTTCTTTCCTCCCTCCCTCCTTCTGTCTTTCTTTCCTCCCCATTACCTTCCTTCTTTCCTTCCTTCCTCCCTTTCTCTTTTCCTTTCTCCCTCCCTCACTCCTTCCTTCTTTCCTCCCTTCCATCCCTCCCTTCCTTCTTCCTTCCTTCCTTCCTTCCTTCCTTCCTTCCTCCCTCCTTTCCTTCCTTCTTCCTCCCTTCCTTCCTCCCTCCTTTCCTTCCATCCTTCCTTCCTCCCTCCCTTCCTTCCTTCTTTCCTTCCTTCTTCCTCCCTTCCTTCCTTGACTCGAGGACAACAGGAAGGGTTAAACAAATTTGTGACATTTTATAGACACAGTTGCAGCTCGAAGTATTTATAACATATTGAAAAACAGACTATCAAACCCAACTGCATTCTGAGTCTAGTAAATATGAGTGAATGTTTATCTGAGTGCTGAAGCTGCTTTCTGACAGAAGCTTCATAATGAACTCGGTGTTACGTTGTGTAACGCTGCGAGCTGCTGTCCGCCGCTCTGACAGCTTCCTGTTGCTGAGACTCTCCTGCTTCTTGTTGGACTAATTTAGACGTCTATCATCCTCGATGGGAGCGTGTTCACCTCGGCACGTAGATTACTTTAATATTATCTGCCTCACTCGGGGGAACCCTCGCGCTGTAATCGCTGCCTCCAAATAATTTGTTTTGCAGCACGGCTCCCCTGCCTCCATCGCCCGTCCATCTATAGATTAATATTCATAACGTAACGCAGCACATGGACACGATTGTATATGACTAACTTTTTTTAATTTAATAAAAGAGCTTTCTGGGAGTTATTATCTGCTTTTTTAATATGAACAGGATGTTTGTTTTTAGATGTGATCAGTGATGCAGGATCACATGTCATCATATACAGTCAGAGGTGGAAGAAGAACTCCGATCCTTTACTGTAGTAAAAGTACAGCAATGTAAAAATCTCTATTATAAGTTAAAGTCCTGCATGAAAAATCCTACTGCAGGAAAAGTACTGCAGTATTATGAGTGATGTAGTATGCAGTATTACAGTAAAAGTACTGCAGTATTATGACTGATGTAGTATGCAGTATTACAGTAAAAGTACTGCAGTATTATGACTGATGTAGTATGCAGTATTACAGTAAAAGTACTGCAGTATTATGACTGATGTAGTATGCAGTATTACAGTAAAAGTACTGCAGTATTATGACTGATGTAGTATGCAGTATTACAGTAAAAGTACTGCAGTATTATGACTGATGTAGTATGCAGTATTACAGTAAAAGTACTGCAGTATTATGACTGATGTAGTATGCAGTATTACAGTAAAAGTACTGCAGTATTATGAGCGATGTAGTAGGCAGTATTACAGTAATAGTACTGCAGTATTATGAGCGATGTAGTATGCAGTATTACAGTAAAAGTACTGCAGTATTATGAGCGATGTAGTATGCAGTATTACAGTAATAGTACTGCAGTATTATGAGCGATGTAGTATGCAGTATTACAGTAAAAGTACTGCAGTATTATGAGCGATGTAGTATGCAGTATTACAGTAATAGTACTGCAGTATTATGAGCGATGTAGTATGCAGTATTACAGTAATAGTACTGCAGTATTATGAGCGATGTAGTATGCAGTATTACAGTAAAAGTACTGCAGTATTATGACTGATGTAGTATGCAGTATTACAGTAAAAGTACTGCAGTATTATGACTGATGTAGTATGCAGTATTACAGTAAAAGTACTGCAGTATTATGACTGATGTAGTATGCAGTATTACAGTAAAAGTACTGCAGTATTATGAGCGATGTAGTATGCAGTATTACAGTAAAGTACTGCAGTATTATGAGCGATGTAGTATGCAGTATTACAGTAATAGTACTGCAGTATTATGAGCGATGTAGTATGCAGTACTACAGTAAAAGTACTGCAGTATTATGAGTGATGTAGTATGCAGTATTACAGTAAAAGTACTGCAGTATTATAGTGATGTAGTATGCAGTATAACAGTAAAAGTACTGCAGTATTATGAGTGATGTAGTATGCAGTATTACAGTAAAAGTACTGCAGTATTATGAGCGATGTAGTATGCAGTATTACAGTAAAAGTACTGCAGTATTATGAGCGATGTAGTATGCAGTATTACAGTAAAAGTACTGCAGTATTATAGTGATGTAGTATGCAGTATTACAGTATTAGTAGTGGTTTGGTCCCTCAAACTGTACTTAAATACAGTATTTAGGTAAATAGTTACTTTCCACAGCTGCATACAGACTCTAGCTGCAGTGAGTCCAACAGATGAAATGTGAATCACAGTCTGCAGAAAATATAAGATAAATGTTGGTGTTAAAGTGTCAGATGTCCACCCAGACACATCATTTACAACAGGAGACATGTCCACTTTATGAGAAGGCAGATCATTATAAATGTTGGCTGGTGAGTCACATATTTCCAAATGGAGGAAAAAAAGTGATTTGACAAGCTGAATATTTCAGTTTGTTGTAAAACAGCATGATTTTTCTATCAATCTATGTAGCTGAAAAACAACGAGTCCACCTTAACCCTCCTGTTGTCCTCGAGTCAAAGAAGGAAGGGATGAAGAAGGAAGGAAAGGAGGGAGGGAGGAAGGATGGAAGGGAGGAATGAGGGAGGAAGGAAGGGAGAAGGAGGGAGGAAGGAAGGGAGGAAGGAGGGCAGAAGGAAGGGAGGAAGAAGGAAGGAAAGGAGGGAGGAAAGGAAAGAAGGAAAGGAGGGAGGAAGGAAGGATGGAAGGGAGGAAGGAAGGGAAGAAATGAAAGGAAAGAAGGAAAGGAGGGAGGAAGGAAGGATGGAAGGGAGGAAGAAGGAAGTAAAGGAGGGAGGAAGAAAGGGAGGCAATGAAAGGAAAGAAGGAAGGAAGGTAGGAGGGAGGGAGGGAGGAAAGAAGGAAGGAGGGAGGGAGGTAGAAATGGAAAGAGGAAGGGAGAAAGGAAGGGAGGAAGGAAGGAAGTGAGGAAGGAAGTGAGGAAAGAAGTGAGGAAGGAAGTATGGAAGGAGGTTCTACTTTAACTTGTACTCTGCTTTCATATCAGACAACAGATCAGATGAGGTACATGTAGGTTATATGTTACTATAGTCCCGAAATATATGTAGAAATGCAGGAAATGGGATTCAGATCACAAGTGAAACCCTCGTGTCCACCTGCGGCTCTCAGACTGCCTCCAACTCCGTCTTTGTTTTTGTGCAAACCAACTCGGTGCCGTGGGAGACCACAAAGAGAAAAAACAAGATGAAAAATTCAACCACAAATCCTAAAAAATCTCACAGATCAATAGAAGAGGAAGAGGAGGAAGAGGAAGAGGAGGAAGAACACTCATAGCAAGACACTCTGGTGGATCTCCATCTTTCTCTCAGTGATTGTCTGGGTTGAACTGGTCCCGGGACGGTTGGACAGACTGATGGACGTGTTGATTATTGATCGCTCGTCCTGCAGCCATGATCAGACTGACTGTTGATGTTTGACCCTCAGAGATCTGCTGATAATTCACTCTTCAGCTGTTTTTACTGACAGTTTAAATAAAATATAAATAGTAAATATCACCGTTTGCAAAGTCAGAGTCCTCGTTGTAGACGAACCTGACATCATGACTGTATTTGAAGTCAATAAAGTCACTCCTTCTCTACTGTGATTGGACTCCGAAAATTTCGAAAAGGGCAATATGGCAGAAATTATATCCTACTACTACTCAATATGACCCTGCATGGGTTTGAACCATTAACCTTTAGTTTGACAACACAACGCACTAACCCATCATAGCACAAAGATATATCTGGCCTGTTGTTGAGTTGGTGTGGTCTATATTTTCGACGCCAAATTACGAACATTACTGAAAACTTCTACAACGGTAAAATGACAGAAATTGGAACTCACTTCGACCCTGATTTGGCTTGAACCACCAACCTTTTCTGTAACAACTCATCACACTACAGATACACCTCTGACCTGTTGCTGAGTTGGTTTGGCCCATATCCTTCACGCCCCATAACCATAGACTGTATATAAGAAATGGACGTAACATCTGTGACGTCACCCATTGGTTTGTGGACTGCTGCTCGGAGGCCAATAGTATCCGATCTGAGCAGCGCCATATTGAAAATTTCAGGTGCATGCTGGGAAAAATACTTATATTGACATCAGGAGGAGCATGAGGACAGAGCGGGGGAGGTTGCGAGGGCTGGATCTACCACAGTCTTCACCGGCAACCTGGTGATGCTAACCAAGTTAACTGTTATGACTATAACCACAAAACTCCAGAGAAAACTGTCGGTGTGAAACAAGTTCACGGCTATTTCCTGCATTCTATCTGTAAGCCCTCCTGAAACAATCAACCTGTCAATCACGACGTAGCCACGCCCTAATGCATACCCTGCTTTATCGTCACATATAAAATCAGGGAGGCCAAAATGTCCCAAATGAACATCATACTGCATTGAAGAAGGCTTTAAACTAGCGATTGAGACCATAAACACATTTTGAAAACGTTTACTGAGGTTAGAAATCAAGTGAGAAGTTGGCGAATTCTCCATTGACTTGTATAGAGACGGAAGTCCTTTTGAAACCAAAACGGTCGCCCCCTAGTGGCCTTTTGATAGAATGCAGTTTTAAGTTACTTCTGCGTTGGCATCATTTCAGAGGACCGGAACTCCCCGCCTGGTCTTTGTTAACGGAGAAAAACACATTTACAATCAATATATCGGTCAATGTTAAATACCACAGGAGAACATAACGATTTCACTTGATTTTATTAAATGTGAATAAACTTTATTTTACAGTGTGTAAATAGAGGCCAACAGGAAAAAGGGAGAGAGAGAGAGAGAGGAATTGCCAGAATAGTACCACCCTTTATGTAACATGCACCTTAACCACTCAGCTCCTGAATAAACAGTATTTTTTAATAGTGGTTTTTGAATTTTTTTTTTAATGAATATGAGTAACAAGCAACGAGAATGTGTTTAAAAAGCTGAAATATTTCCATTTTTGTATATTCTGGGTCACATTAGATATAAGGCTAAAAGAAAGGTTTTTAAGGTTTTTCTCGTAATGTAATAAATGTAAAACCTGGTCAAATTAGAGCCTGAACAGAATGTAAGGGTTAAGTGTTATGATGAGGATGCTGAGAAGAAGATTCATTTTGTTTTCTTTTAATTAGTTGATGTCAGCATTAGATTTAAACTCTGAATCATTCAGGTGAAATCTGGTGAACGTTTGGGAATTTCGTGAATTCGTTTCTCTGGAGTCTTTGTTCATCCTGATGGTTTCTTCCTGTTTTAGTGTTTCTGGGTTTTTTTAACCCCCTGATAAGAGGTTTGACTTGTAGTTTATATTCAAAACATTAACATTTATTTCACACACCTACTGCAGATAATCAATGAAACTGTTGACCGCTGATCTATAGATAGCAAAGAGTTCGTCCTCTGCTTTCCTTTTATTTTATTGTGTGTTACATTTCAGCAGAAACACACAAAACATTCATTCACATTCATCTCCAATCCTGCAGATTCAGGTGTATGCATGTCAGTGTGTGTGTGTGTGTGTGTGTGTGCATATGTGTGTGCATGTGTGTGTGTGTGTTCGCCCTGAGGCTTCATCTCTGTTTGTGCGGCCTGTTGAGGCTTTCACCTCACAGCAACAAACACACACACATAAACACACACAGCTCTGTCTCTGTTTCTCCTCTTCATTCAGCTGCAGAACGCTAAAACACTGCAGGAGGATTTAAACGCCTCCTCTCTCTCCTTCTCTCTCTCTCTCTTTCTCTCTCTCTTTCTCTCCTTCTCTCTCTGTCTGACGTTCACATCTGCAGCTCCATCCAGCCGCTCGGCCCTTCGATGTTCAATATTTCAGACGGTGCGACAGGGATTCGAGCTAATTACCTCGCCAGCGATCCCTTCGCCGGCAGGAGAGGCTGCATTAACATGTGAGGATGCAAATGAAATCTGTCCCTCTGTCTCGCTGCTCCTCTCTGCTGCTAGCCTTTATCAAAAAATGATGACCTCCGGCTAATTATCAGTGAGCGGGGCCGCCGCCAGGGGACGAGCCATTGTTCTGTCGGAGGCTCCTACATTAAAGATGGATGTCGGAGGGGAGCGTGTAGGAGGAGCGGGGAGCAGGAAACGGGCCGGTTGACTTGGACGCTGTGGCTCTGACCTCTTAAATCTTCACCTCGGGTGTTTTTCTGCCGCATCCTTTTTATCCTGCGGCGTCCAAACTCTGCAACATCCTCCCAAGTAATGCGAGACAAGCGTGTGGCTGCGGGGCACAACAGCGGCAAAAGGCCCGGCGGGGACGTGACCCCGCTCGCCGCCCCGTCCGACTCCGTAATCAGATCATCACATCGGAGCGGGTGGTTAACATAAAACCCTCGCAGACACAGCGCCGTTCGACACGTCGTGTTTGTGCAGATGTTTCAGCCGAGGAACATTTAGAAAGAACAAAAGCAACGGCGAACTCTGCATCGTCCCACGTCGCGGGACGAGCGGCTGCGGGGGGAAATGTGCCGCTGCTCATTTAGAGAAGCAGCCAAACAAAGAGCAGCGCTGTAAACAATAGGGAGTGTCTCCATGGCAACCAGGGCCCCATCTGTTCAGTGCTAATGACCTCTCCTACTCATACAGTGTTTTAATTAAACTGCACACACACACACACACACGCACACACACACACACACCTTCCTGCAGGTCTGCTCTTCAGTCCAGTTTCCTATCTGGAGGGTAGATAAATCTTGAGGGGGTAACAAGATGATCGGCTTTATAATCTTTATTCACAGACTGCAAAGCAACTTGTTCTGATGCAGGATGTTTAGATCCTCATATTTCCAACAAAATGTGGTCTTATTTCCAGGTAAAAAAACATGCCTGTGTGTGTGTGTGTGTGAGTGAGTGAGTGAGTGAGTGAGTGTGTGTGTGTGTGTGTGTGTGTGTGTGTGTGTGTGTGTGTGTGTGTGTGTGTGTGTGTGTGTGTGTCCAACTTGAGACCCTTAAGCTGTGGCTGATTTTCGGGTCAGTGTTTAATGTTAGGATTAGGTTTAAGAAGTAGCGGTTATGGTTAAATCAATGTAAGTCTATGTAAACGTCCCTAAAAATGACTTAAGCAAACCTGTGTGTGTGTGTGTATGTGTGTGTGTGTGTGTGTGTGTGTGTGTGTGTGTGTGTGTGTGTGTGTGTGTGTGTGTGTGTATGTGTGTATGTGCTTTGTCATAGGCTACTTTTGGGAAAGATTTTCAGACTGAGAACCAGTTAATTGGGGACAGTTTGAGCAATTAGAGACAATAGTTGTGTCCCCAATTGATTAAAAGCTGATTTATTATTTATATTTATTATTAGTATTATGGGTAAGCCTCCAGAAAGTCTATGTAATGTCCCCAAAACTGACCATGGTCGGCACAGCACCAGTCAAAAGTTTGAATACGCAACTGAAGACATTACAGCTATAAAATAACACATATGGAATCATGTAGTATGTGTGTGTGTGTGTGTGTGTGTGTGTGTGTGTGTGTGTGTGTGTGTGTGTGTGTGAGACACTGAAGACTAAATGTAATATATACGGTTCATAAACAAAGACTCTAAACCTCATTAACGCCCCCACACAACGCTGATAGATGCAGTTTACAATTCAACAAGATTCATGTAAAAACAGACCTGGATCTGATCTGAGAGCAGCAGGGAACACAAAATAAACTGAATGCCTTAAAAATATAAAACTATACAGCTAGATATAAAATGATACAGCTACAAATACAGATGGGGAAATGTGTCCTCTCTGCATCACTTTCATCATTTCAGGTTGATTTTCTTTCTGAAGTCTCTCTGAACCTCCAGCCAACAACATCCAGCTTAAAGATGATCCACAGTATATTTGAGTTAATGTACTTAGTTACTTTCCACAGCTGGAAATTCTTCTTTGACAAGTTAATAACATTTTGTGTGCAGGTTAATTTGTGTTTTTCTGCCATATTTGGTGCTAAAATGTGACAATAGGAGAGGTCTTGTCTCTAACTTGGTGACACAGAGAGCTGAAACTTCCAGGTTGAGTTTCCAGAAGCGAGAAAACCTCATTAAAACTCTTGTTAACAAGTGTAACTCTGATAATTAGTAAAAAAAAAAAAATACAGTTCTAATATCTTTGTTTATTTAATATGCATGTTTTTAGTGGCCTTAAACAAACATAATTTCCCATAAGTCCTCGAGGTTTGTGGGCTGAACGTCACGGCTCAACGGGTGGAGGCGAGTTTAGATGTGTGTGTAATAACAGCAGCACAGATAGAAGTCTGAACACCGCTCAGATTAAAGGAGGAAGTACATGAGGTCTAAGGATGGACCACAGACTGTACAAAGATAGATGCACTGTAGGTGTGATGTCGCCTGCTGGTTTGCACTGGAGTGAAGTTTGAAGCCCAGAGGTGCAGCTCATGGTCGGCATCATCTTTGACGTTTGGAGCCAAGAGCTTCCAGATGAGGAGTGCAGGTTGTTGCCTTTCACACTCTGCAAACACTCTACGCTACTTCAAACATTAGGCAAGGCAAGGCAGCTTTATTTATATAGAGCATTTCATACACAGTGGCAACTCAATGTGCTTTACATTAAAACAAACATTTAACAGAAAAAATTTGAAAAAGAAACATGGAATTTGAGAAATAAAAATTAAACCCAAACATTAAAACGTACAATTAAACCCCCCCATCCCACTAATAATAATAATTAAAAAAAAATATATATATATAGAAAAATTGAAAAAGATAGAAATAAAATACTATAATAGAGCATTAAATATAAGGTTGCAGCATAAAATAATGATTTGCTTTAAAATCATTGAAAGGACAGAGAGTGCAAATAAAAGATTAAAATGTAAAGTGCTTTAAAAGAGCTCAATCATAAGCACAGGAGAAGAGAAGGTAAATTAGGTAAATACCATGGCAGGTTTCATTATCAAGTTACATTAAAGATGAAGGTGAAAGGTGAAATACTGCGACAACAGTCCGACTCGTGCAGGGAGCGAAGTGTCAATCAGACATCCAAACTATTGGTCTGTATCACTTATTAACGGAGCAATAATTTCCTAAACAACCATGAGACCAGAATGACTCGTTTATTGACATATTTGATGAGTGAAGTGGTCTCTTTGAATGGGAGTCTACTGGAGCCAGCAGTCAGTGCTATTGGTTGTTACAACTTGATATGGGCCTAGAAGTTGGTGGCACTTGTCCCTCCCTCATTATCACCACTGAGCTGCCCTTAAGGCCCATTTATGCTCAACATTAAATACGGATACAGACGGAGCCTTCTGTCTGTGCTCCGCGTTCATTTCGTCCGTATTTCTGCACGTTTCCATAAAGCTAACGGATACGGACCAAACAGAGCAGTACCACCGGAAAACACAGGGGGGCAGTGTTGCTGTCACTACCCAATACGTAGCTCAAGTGAGACACGAAGAAGAAATAACAATGGCTGAACTTTTTGAGGAAAGGTTGTGAGAGTTGGTTAGAAAATTTAAACATATGGTTTTTGTCTTTTATGAAAGAGGAACATTATCAATATCTCCTCCAAAGTCGCCATGTTTGTTTCATAAACTTTTGACTCTGTGCTGCCCCCTGGTGGATGTATTGGTTAACATCCATGCCAACGTAAAGGACGCATGGAAGTATGTGAGCAGTGACGGTAACATCGTTTGAAAAGGACGGATACATTTTCATATGTACGTTAAGCATAAATGGACCTTTAACCTCACCTACTCAGTGGCCGGCAAATCATGTGTGAATGTGTGTAACTGTGTTCAGGGAAAGAAAGCATTGCTCTTAATGAATTCCCCTGAATAAATAAAGGTTACTGTAGATGAAACCAAGCTGCTCTTGTACTTCTTGTAATGGGAGCTGTAGTGTATTTAACTTCAATAAAATAACAAAGGTTTGAATGTGTGACAGCAGCAGCAGCTCTGACTGTGTGAAAGTAAACTCCAGGAACATGCTTCATGTTTTATTCTCCTGTCAGTAGCCGTGATGAAGGTACAGCACTGCTATAGATCTGGATTTGTTCCCCAGTTGCTGCCCACTGCTTCTTATACTTGGGAAGGTTTAAATGCAGAGACTGAATTTCACTGTTTGGGTGACAAATTAAGTACCTTACTTTACCTTATTGGTGAAGGTTGTTGGAGCTTAATGTACAAGTTCGCCCATAAAGTTGGAATAATTTAGTTTTCAGACACGTTACTCTTTTTATTTTCTATTTATACACATCAGTAATCACCTTTGACCAGGTATAATGAGATTGATCAATACAATTTTGAGAATATATAAACTTTATTTATCAAGAATAAATCACTTTGTCACAATCTCAACTTTATGGGCGACCGTGTATGAAGCCTAAAAAAAATTACTGTCAGTTTGGCTTTATATTATTATTATTTACAATTAATATTCTTTTAAAAAGATGCTAAAATTGAACATGAGTCACAGATGAGACAATGAGGCGCTGAGCTGTAAAACATCATAGTATCAGGAATCTGTAAAGGAAACTAAACATGTGATGCTGCAGTTAAAAATAATAAGTCTTAATCTTAATTTCTTTCTCACACAGTGATGTTTGTTTCTTATTTTAATATTCCTGTTATTTATTATGAAAAGTAAACAGTTTAACTTGTTCAGGTCTCGTGTAAAATCACTGAGGAGGAAGAGGAGAGGAGGAAGATTGAGAGGAAGCTGTGTGAGGTCGCGGTGGATGAAGTGCTGACGGGATTCAGTCTTCAAAAAACAATCACAGTAATTGAGCAGAAGACACGAGGGTAAACTTCACCCCCCCCTCCCTCCTCCTCCTCCTCCTCCTCATCATCATTTACACGGTCGTTAATAAGAAATGAGAAACAGCAGCGTAAAATTCAGACTTACACACTCGACACACGAGGAGTTTATTTGGTGATGTGAAGGAAGGACGAGTGGAGCAGCGCGAAGCGTTCAGGCAGGTTTCATTTATTTTATTTATGTAGTTTTTGTTCAGGTTTTAGTCGTCTGACGGCTCAATGTTTTGGAGGAAAATACAGAAACTAACTGTCGTGTTTCTACCTGAGAAAGTTGACATGGATACAAGTTTATATTTAAGATCCACACATGTGTAAAACATATAAAAGGCTTCAAAGATAAAGATATGAATCTACTCTGTGATAAGTTTGTCTTGTTGAAAACTGTAAAACATCATCTCCTCCTCCTCCTCCTCCTCCTCCTCCTCCTTCTTCTTCTTCTTCTTCTTCTTCTTCTTCTTCTTCTTCTTCTTCTTCTTCTTCTTCTTCTTCTTCTTCTTCTTCTTCTTCTTCTTCTTCTTCTTCTTCTCCTTCTTCTCCTCCTCCTTCTTCTCCTTCTTCTTCTTCTTCTTCACTGTAAATTTGATCTCAAGGGGGCCAGACCAGTAAAACCACTGCATAATAACCTATAAATTATATATAATACATACTATAAATTGACTATAATAAACTATCTGGGGAATATCATGGTTAGAAATACAATAAAATGTGTCCAAACCCACCAAAGAAAAATGTGTTCTTCTAATCTGATTCACATAGCAGCCGGCCGTATGTTTGGACACCACTGCTGTACAGTCTGTGTCAGGCTTCAAGTTTCCACATCACACTGGTGTTAGCTGAATACTGGACCATGATTGGCTCCAGACTAGATGAACTGTGATGTCACAGATCCTGCAGGTACTTTTGTTAGTTTACAAGAAAACTGCACAGAGCTCTAATTCATTTAAGGTTTTAGTTTTTTACAAGCAAAAATGTGAAATTAAGTTTCTCAACTGTCGGTGTATGAATGTCTCTGAAGGTGTATGAAGCTATATGAAGGTCTCTGTAGATGTATGAAGGTCTCTGAAGGTATATGAAGGTCTTTGAAGGTATATGAAGGTCTCTGTAGGTATATGAATGTCTCTATAGGTGTATGAAGGTCTCTGTAGGTGTATGAAGGTCTTTGAAGGTGTATGAAGGTCTCTGTAGGTGTATGATTGTCTCTGAAGGTGTATGAAGGTCTCTGAAGGTGTATGAAGGTCTCTGTAGGTGTATGATTGTCTCTGAAGGTGTATGAAGGTCTCTGTAGGTGTATGATTGTCTCTGCAGGTGTATGAAGGTCTCTGCATATCTCTAAAGGTGTATGAAGCTATATGAAGGTCTCTGAAGGTGTATGAAGGTCACTGTAGGTGTATGAAGGTCTCTGTAGGTGTATGAAGGTCTCTGTAGGTGTATGAAGGTCTCTGTAGGTGTATGAAGGTCTCTGTAGGTGTATGATTGTCTCTGCAGGTGTATGAAGGTCTCTGCATATCTCTAAAGGTGTATGAAGCTATATAAAGGTCTCTGAAGGTGTATGAAGGTCTCTGAAGGTCTCTGCATATCTCTAAAGGTGTCTGAAGGTGTCTGTAGGTATATGAAAGTGTCCTGCAGATCCCGTCAGACTCATCATGCAAACAGAAGAAGCACACCGCTGTGTGTCCATCCAACTCTTCATAAACCTGAGTTTGGTGTCAGACATGTGGGGATAGTGAAGTCGGCCTTGTTATGATACACAAATCCCAAAATCACCTGTAATTTACTCAATAAAGACCTGATACTGATACCTGAGACCTGATACCCTAAAAACACAAACATGCAGTGGAGACGAAGGACCTTTTTCAGCCGTGATTGTTGTTAACAGGCTTCCTCTCAGGCAGAGACAAAGAATAACCGTTAACCGACTCAGATGAACTCAGATGAACTCAGATCTAACGTCTAGAGTTGGATGTTGGTCAGTGAGAGGAAGCTGTCAGAGAGTTTAGTGAATAAATCAAACTGTAAAAGTGAGGACGAGGGCCATATGTCTAACATCCTCAGCAAATTACACAAGTATTAATTTCTGTTTGTTCTATAAAACGTCAAAGATGCAACCTGAAATGTCTCTTATGTCCCGACTAACAGTTCACCTCACAGATATATTCAGTTTACTGTCATAGAAGACTAAAAGAAACCAGAAAATATTCACATTTAAGAAGCTGAATCACAGAATGTTAGTATTTGTAGTCTGTCATTTATCATTTTGTTTGTTTTCTTGTTTGTTTTAACCCTCCTGTTGTCCTCAGGTCAAGGGAGGAAAGGAGGAAGAGAGGAAGGAAAGGAGGGAATGAAGAAAGGAGTAAGGAGGAAAAGAGGAAGGAAGGGAGGAAGAAGGAAGGAAGGAAGGAAGTGAGGAAGGAAGTATGGAAGGAGGAGGGAGCAAAGAAAGAGGGAAGGAGGGGAAGAACAAAGGAAAACTTAAAGAAAGAGGAAGGAAGGAAAGAAGGAACAGTCAAAAGAGATGGGGTCAATTTGACCCGGGAGGACGACAGGAGGGTTAATATTATAATATGTAACCTTTTTTCTTCTGTGTGAGTTTGTTTCCTGTTTCTACATGTTTTTTTATTGTTTTGTTGCAATAAAGAAAAGAAAGAAGATGAAGTGAATAAAAGACGAGACGTTCTTTCAGTGTTGGAGTGATTCAGACTCATCTGGGACACAACTCTGAATTCTCTGGCACAACGCCATGTTGACTGGCGGTAAAACTCACTTCTGATTGGCTGCGTTTGGCCAGACTTGTGATTGGTGGAGCAGCGCTGATTATTGGACTCTGCGGACGGCCGAGACAGACGCTGTGATGCATTCTGGGAACAAACAACAACAACAATAACTATCTGAGTGTTTCTGTTTTTTGACTCCGGCGGCAGCGTCTCCTTGACCCAGAGCTGGCGGACATCTCCACCCCCCCCTCCTCCCCCCTACTGCCCCCCACCTCCCCACCTCCCACCTCGGGGTGTGTTTGGGTCTTCAGGGCCTCTCAGACCTTGACTGACTGATTAATGGACTGGACGGCAGTCAGCTGGTGAGATTACAGAAACGCCGCCTCCTCGTCTGGGGACGCCGCTGCAAAGAGAAACATCCAGCAGCCTCGGTGCCAACCAGCCCCCCCTTCCCCCCCCACCCCCAACGCCACCCCACCTACCCTGGAATCTCAGACGTTGGGGAAATTAACGCTGGGATGGAGGAGGGAGGAAGGAGGGGTGACTGCAAACCACTTGCCAAGCCATCTGAGATCTTCCTCCTCCTCTCTCTCCATTTCGATTTTGTTTGTGCCCGCTGCCGATTCCCCGGCCGGAGTTTTTCGGCTCGGCGTCAAATCCCCGCCGTCCTCACGGATTCTCCAGATCTCATTACAGTCAATGAGGCTGCAAAGACTTTCAGATCAAAGTGAAAGACTTCAGCCTCTGAAGGAAGCACGAGGGCTTTTTTTCTTTTTTTAAATTCAGAGGAGGAGGAGGAGGAGGTTCATCGGCGGCGCTGCCAAGCTGTGTGAGCGCCGTCCAGGAACGTCAGCCTAATAAATAATCAGCAGTCAACAAACCTGCGAGTTTCCTCGTCTCTGCATAAACATCAGCCTCGCATGCATACATTCACAGCTTTGTGTCGGACATAAATCCTCAGGGCTTCCTGTTTTAACATATTCATCACTCTCTGCCCGCTGCTGATTTCCAAGTCGGAGGTGCTAAGCAGCGATAATGCGCGGCGCCGGATGTCCGGGGCAGGACTCCGCGGGCCTGAGCGTGAATAAATTGACCGGGGTCGCGGGGAAGACGGCGCTCTGTGTCGTAATGAGAGCAAGCCGATGTCGGGCGGAGATCCCTGAACCCTCGCTGTGATCCACTGTACACACCGACAGCAGATTTATGTTTGGAGCAGACAGGTTTTATTTACAGACGACGTGTTCGTCAGCGTTTCCTCTCCTGCGTGACGCCGTCTGTATTCAAATGTGCTGCTTTGTGTCTTTAATGTCGCAGCAGCGCAGGTCACATGACAATAAATCAGCCTGACATCACCTCATCACCGCTTCAACACAACCAATACATTATTGAAAGAGGCCTTTTTGGCTTTATGGAGTTTTTATTGTAATGAAAACAGTGAAGCTCCTTTTTAATCTTTAATTAGTTTGTTAGCAAATATTAAAATAAAGATGCTGATCTGTCATATTGAAGGTGAAGCATTTATCTCTGTAAAAAACCATGAATGATAGATGTTAGGTTATAAACGCTTTCATGACATCCCTCAAACACCACCAACACAACACACACATATCTCACATATCTCACACTGTCAGCAGCAGCTCAGCTTTAACACACCTCTACCTGCATCCTCTCCAGATGCAGATGTCTGTTCATTTTAACACATTTACAGATTGTTAATGAACGTATCAGGAGCTCTGATAAAAACATGAAGAAGTGGCAGAAACAAATATTACATTTAATCACTAAAATATTTGCAGCAAATTGACAAACACATTATTATTTTTAATGAAACTTGTATAGTCTTGCATATTTATTTTTCTTTTGTTTTAATTATTGAACTATTCTACATTTTCCTGTAAAGCACTCTTGAAAATATCACCGTACTTTACTGTGAAGTCATCAGAAAGTTTTTATGGGACAAATTTCTCCACTAAGAACTTAAACTGTAAAAGACGAATGAGGAAGCTGCTCTAATGATGTCATATATAATAATAATATATCAGTCAGAGGACCAAACCACTACTTTTACCGTAATACTGCATACTACATCACTATAATACTGCAGTACTTTTACTGTAATACTGCATACTACATCACTATAATACTGCAGTACTTTTACTGTAATACTGCATACTACATCACTATAATACTGCAGTACTTTTACTGTAATACTGCATACTACATCACTATAATACTGCAGTACTTTTACTGTAATACTGCATACTACATCACTCATAATACTGCAGTACTTTTACTGTAATACTGCATA
>NC_084978.1:1583138-1588138 GCF_963691925.1 Scomber scombrus | reverse complement strand
AGCTGACTATCCATGAGACTATAAATGAAGGTAAATGAATGGTGACATTAATGATGAGGAGGCTGATGTTTCCTCTCATCAGCTGTTAATCTTCAAAAGCAAAAAAAACTCAACAATGTCTCTGACCGTACAGCAGTAACTCAGAACTCTGTGGTGAAGTTAATTGTCAGATAATAAAGTTAACAGTACAGTTTGTGAAAGTCTGCACTGTGACGTCTGAGCCTGTGAAGCAGAGTATGTGGGTGGTGTGAAGTTACTAGAGAGATTTGAATTAATAAATCCCTTAATAATTGTATTAATAAAACAATAAAAATTAAAATCCTGACTAATACGGACGCAGGACTGTTGCCTCCAAACACACCTGACTCACCTGTTGGTAGATCAACCCAGCCAGCATGTCCATATAGGTCCAACATGGGTTAAATATGGGCTATGTGGGCACTAAGTGGACCCATATTGTTTCAGTAACATGGGCCCCATCTAAGGTTCATTCTGATCCCATTTAGGCCCCATATGGGCAAACATATGGGACCTACATGTGTCTCACCCAGGCGGGGAGTTCCAGTCCTCTGAAATGAGGCCAACGTGGAAGTAACTTAAAACTGCATTCTATCAAAAGGCCACCAGGGGGCGACCGTTTTGGTGTCAAAAGGACTTCCGTCTCTATACAAGTCAATGGAGAATTCACCAACTTCTCACTTGATTTCTAACCTCAGTAAACGTTTTCAAAATGTGTTTATGGTCTCAATCGCTAGTTTAAAGCCTTCTTCAATGCAGTATGATGTTCATTTGGGACATTTTGGCCTCCCTGATTTTATATGTGACGATAAAGCAGGGTATGCATTAGGGCGTGGCTACGTGGTGATTGACAGGTTGATTGGTTCACAGGTTCAGGAGGGCGCCTCTTGCTCCTCCTGATGCCCATATAAGTAGAATCCCTGTTTTTATTTTTCCCGGCATGCACCTGAAATTTTCAAGATGGCGCTGCTCAGATTCGAAACTATTGGCCTCCGAGCAGCAGTCCACAAACCAATGGTTGACGTCACGGATGTTACGTTCATTTCTTATATACAGCCTATGTTCTCACCCAGTCTCACCCCACCTGAAACCCAATTAGAACCCACTTGAAGCCCATATGGGCAAACACAGGTGGGGTCACCATGGAAACTAGAGCTGGGCAATATGAACAAAATCAAATATCACGATATTTAAGACCAAATACCTCAATATCGATATCGCAACAATATTGCAGAGATGGCTGCCGGTGCTTTCACAAAATATTTTCACAATTAAATTTTTGATAAATAATCATCAGCAATGTGGATATAATGACATAAAATGGGAAAAGGGTAAATAACAGAAGAGCTAGAACAGTCTGGTAAGTTCAGAAAATTATATATTTTACTGCAATGCCGCATTTAAAACCAGGAAAAGAAACACTTATGACATATCGCGGTATTACGATATCCTATATCTAAGACGATATCTAGTCTCATATCACGATATCGTTACAATATCAATTGCCCAGCTCTAATGGAAACTGCAGACAAACACACTTGCAACCCATATTTGCAGCCCAAATGTAACCCTTATGGGGCCCACATGGACATGCTGGCTGGGAAGGAAGAAATTCTTTGGAGATGAAAACAGCTGAAATCCAAACTCACACATCCTGTTGAGACTCGGAGCTCGTATCGTCACATTAAATTAAATTAAATACATTTGTGTAATTTACCCGAGTTCAAGAGGAGTCAATAAACTCAATCTAAATCTTGTTTTAATTTATAACTCTTTATTTAACTTAACCCTCCTGTTGTCCTCGAGTCAAGGAAGGAAGGGAGGAAGAAGGAACGGAGGAAGAAGGAAGGAAGGATGGAAGGGAGGGAGAAGGAAGTAAGGATGGAAGGGAGGAAGAAGGAAGGGAGGGAGGAAGGATGGAAGGAAGGAACGAAAGGAGAGAGGAAGGAAGGTAGGAGGGATGGAGAAAAGAAGGAAGGAGGGAGGGAAGGAGGGAGGAAAGGGAGGAAGGTAGGGAGGAAAGAAGGACAGAAGGAAGGGAGGAAGGGAAGGAAGGAAGGAATGAAGGAAGGAAGGAAGGACAGAAGGAAGGGAGGAAGGAAAGGAAGGAAAGAAGGACAGAAGGAAGGAAGGAAGGAACAGTCAAAACAGACAGGGTCATTTTGACCTGGGAGGCCGAAGTGTTCACTAACTGATCGAAGCAATTTAACTGATAAACATTTGTATTTTTCTTAATAAATTCGCATCAGCACTTTTTAGGTCATGTTTATTTTTTAGAGGGTTAAAATATTTTTGGTCACCTTGTAAAGTTAATGGTAGAGAATTGGTTCATTCACTTAATTCAGTTTCACATTTTTTGCTAATAAATTCACACGCAGAGATCAAACATACAAATATCACATTAATTTCCGCCTGTTGGAAGATAATCAGCACTTTCCAGCCTGTAACGCCTCCATTACTGCATGTTTTATTACATTTCTGCTGATTTCACCAGATGTATTTGTTTGTGAGGTTGTGATCAGTGCGGCTCAGTCACAGCTGAGCGCCGTCGCAGCCCGAACGTCCTTCTTCTTCTTCTGCTGCTTGGCTGTATTCCATATGCTTCATCATTAAAACCCGCGGATGCTGTAAGGAAGCATGTATAAATGTTGAATCGCAGCACCGCGCGGCGGGACTCCAGAGACGACAGATGTTAGTGCAGAGACAATTAATTAACAAGCGTCAGGAAGCCGGCAGGGAGAGTTTGGTCATGGAGATCTTGTTCTGATCTTGTTCTGATCGAGTGGATCCGCCTGCAGGATTTCATCAGTTAAAGCTGTGAAAGCTGTGCTGACTGTGAGCTCCACCCCGACACTGACCACCAAACATCTGATCTACCGCCTGCAGTCTGCACCGCCGGAGATTTATAGAGTCTAACACACCAAATATGAACCCAAGGGGAAGCGTTTAGTATTATGAAGGTATGAATTATTTAACAGAGGGCACAAAGTAAGTTTGAGGGTCTCTTGAGTGAACACACTGATGTCCTAACCCTTATTAGATTTGTTCTATTAGAAGCAGATTACAGACAATCACTGCTTCAACTGAAAGACAGACAATAAAACGAATTAATTGTGTGTCTGAATTTCCAGAAATGAATAAAAAACAAACTGAGGAGATAAAAAATATCAGCGTGCAGAAGCAGCTACACTGTTTGAGTCTACCTGCCTGTTATTGATTATAATGATCTATTGAACATGAATGCATCATCTCAGTGTCTGCATATGTTGGATACTGTGAACCATGGAGCTTTGAGGTTTATTATAAAGTGTAAAATCTCACTCATCATTGCATATTCTGGCCTTTTCTTTCAACTCGTCGGTTTAGTCACTAATATATTTTTTTATTTATAAGGCAATTTTAAGTAGACTGCCCTCTTATTTAACTGTCTTTATGTTTCAAATTCAGGTGTGTCAGTCAGAAACGGCCTCCAAAGGGTCCAATTAGGCCCACTAGATAAGTTTGCAAAGTATAGAATTGCAGAAAAGTCGAGACTTCTGCTTTAGATTTGCCTCGGTGGGCTCGGACAGCTTTTTATCAGCATCTCTTACCAGGTTAACCCTTATCTGACGGACCTGGCTGCAAAAATATTGTGCATTTTTCGGACGCTTTATCTTTTCCTGTGATGAACATCAATAAAACCAAACCTCACAAACCAGACTCACAAACAAACACTTTAATAACACTGAAACTTGGCAGCTGCTCAGGATCTGACTCCTGATATCGATGCTCTTGTGAAGGCTGAGAGGTGCAAGTTAAACTGTGAGGAGCTGACTTCATGAAAAATGCTGCAATGAAAACATCTTTAAGCTCAGACTGAGATGGGCACGAAGGCCTGGTCTCATATACAGAAGTCAATGGTTGTTGAGTACAAACAGGTTTTAAATGATAACAGTATTATCTAAGCATTTTAACTGACTTATACTTACTTTTACTTTGACATGTCTCTATTGTCTAAATGTTTATTTTGTGATGTTGTGTTTTATGTTCTGCTGCTAAGCTTGGCCAAGTCTCTCATGGAAACATGGGAGAAATCTAATTGAGACTAACCTGGTTAAATAAAGGTTTAATAATAATAACTAAGGTAACACTGTGCAGAAATGTTACAGACTGTCAGTGACTCTCAGTTCTCTCGTCTACAGTTTGAATCAATGTGAAACTATTCTGGTCCAAGATCCAACTGTGTTATGGAATATTTTGTTCTTTAGTAAAAAAAGTTCAAGATGCAAGAATGTGGACATTTCACTACTAATTCCAGGGTTCATCTCAGCAAAGAACAGCCAATCACAGATCTTAAAAATTTGCTCGCATGTGCCACTAACAGCTGGTAGGAGGTAAAGATTACAATGTTGGGAAGATGTTGGGTCCACATTGGTGGGTGACAAGACTAAAATATACAGAGAAAGACAATTCACTTTCACACCTACTGATATATGTCACAAAGTTTAGTCAGAATACAGTTTTTTACCATTTCAAAATATTTGAACAGCAGCATTTAATCACACCAGTTGTCCTCGTCTGGTTTGACTGTGTTTATAAAGCATAAAGTAGAAATTATCACCTAATTCAATGCAAGCAGTGATGATTATACTTGTAAATAATGTAGTATAGAAACATCCTATTAGAGAAAATAAATCCATAACAGGAGGGTTAAAGACGCACTGGAAAAATGGTGAACTCGTCCTTTTTAAATGTGGTGAAACGTTAATTAGAACATGCAGAATTAATTAACAATAATATGATTCATCTTGTGGCATTTTTGGTCCGTCATCAAGGCAGCCACTTTGGGAACCATTGACCTATTGTGTGGTTCAAACCCAGGTGACCTTTACATCACCTGAGGATCACCTGCCCCCCCCTCCTTCCTCCTCCTCCTCCTCCTCCCTCTCCGTGTGGCCCAGACTGTAAATGATAAACTGTTCTGTTCACACTGATGACAAACA
>NC_084978.1:1433138-1578138 GCF_963691925.1 Scomber scombrus | reverse complement strand
GGGCAATCTTTAGCACTTGTATGAGGTATGTAATGCACAGGCAGACCATCAGGTTGTTCTATGGTTGCTATAGATACAGGTTATGTTATGGTTGCTATAGATACAGGTTGTTCTATGGTTGCTATAGATACAGGTTGTTCTATGGTTGCTATAGATACAGGTTGTGTTATGGTTGCTATAGATACAGGTTGTTCTATGGTTGCTATAGATACAGGTTGTGTTATGGTTGCTATAGATACAGGTTGTTCTATGGTTGCTATAGATACAGGTTGTGCTTTAGTGTATAAACGAAGAATAACACAAATCACTGCTGACATCAGAGATCCTGCTGAAGTTGAGTTTTTTTCATCTTGTACATGAACAGAATGAGTCTCTAACATGTTTTTAATAAAAGTTTAGAACAAATGAGGTGTGAATGAAGTCTGTATGTCATCACATTTAGGCTCAATGAGGAAAACACATCCATGTTTTATGTTGTCATGGCCTCAAAGAGGAAAAGCAAAGACATGATTTTTTTAATAGCACTTTCTTGGTGTGACCTGCAAAGGGTTAAAGTCGTCTGTGTTTGAGAGTCTGTCAGAGTTCAGGACATCAGTGTCACGGTGAACACGTCTGCTCTCTGTACACGTGTGTTTGAGTTTCTGATGCTCACATACTCTTCAGTGTGTGTTTTAAAAACCACACGCATCCCTCCCTCCGTCTCCCGGGCCTTTTTCTTGGCATCATCTCCCATCATTCCCTCTGTCCGCGCCACAAAGCGTCCTCCCTCAGCAGCCTGCGGTCCATCAGAGAGACCACCACCATTACAGAGAAGCGTGGCGTCCTCACGGGAGCGGCGCTCTGCCTCTGAACCTGAAACACGGAGCTGTTTGTGTTGTTGCTGTGCCGTTGTTGTGTTTTGCTTTTCCTTGCGTTCAGATCGACGCTCTCTGCACAAACAGCACGCTGGCTGCTTGGGTTGGCAGCGACGCAGGTTGTTAATTATGTTTTCCATGCCAAGCATACAATCACACGGTAATTGGAGTTGGAGCAGAGGATTGTGGGAGTGGAGTGAATGATAATGACTGTGTGGTCATCTGCATCATCATTATCATCAGTATCATCAGCAGCTCGTTCACACACACACACACACACACACACACACACACACACACACACACACACACACACACACACACACACACACACACACACACACACAGAGCAGGAGTACAGACTCAACCCTTCACGTTACATTTCTGAGGAAACACGTCTTCAAGAGTTATCATTTCACTACAAACATTTAAAACACACTGTTAACAATCAGCAGGTTTTTACAGTAAACTCTCACAATAAACTACTGTTATCACACTTTTGCAAATGCATGGTGGGTAATTATTGGGAACTTTACAGTAAGGCTGCAGTGAATTGGAATTTAACGATAATTACAAGTAATAACTGTGATAAGGATACTTCTAGATAGATAGATATTTATTGTCATTGCATAATAAAAACACAATGAAATTTAGTTTGCAGCACCAAAAATCAATATAAATAAAGGTTAAAGTAATAAATAACGCACATATAAGTAACACAGTAATACATAAATAATACAAATAAAGGTAATAAGAGTAATAATAATGCTCAGGTGATTTGCACTTGTCCATCTAACTCTAGCATCAGGTGAGTGTATGTGTGTTTTTATGAGAGTAGTGTGTGTTTATGTTTGAGGAGAGAATCCACAGCACTATACAGTCATTTAGCCATATATATAAATATTGCAGTTTTACAGTTTTACTGCGATATTACTGTGAATTGTTGTGAATTTACAGCAATTTTACATCAAAATATTATGTCTGGTTTGCTGTGGAAACACAATACATTACTGTGATTTTAAGGTAAATTACCACTGTGACTTTACTGCAATTATTAGCCAGTAATTTATTGTGAAATTCACACTTTCTCAGAGCTCAGTGTGACGTCTAAAGGAGTTAAAACAGTTAAAACATCAGTCAGGAGCCCAAATGAACAGTGAAACATGGTGTAGTTATTCCTCCTGTTCATACTGATCATAAAACAATACAGAGCATCTTTAATACATGCAGAATATTAGATTTCAAAGTCTATATCTCCCCAGCAGCAGAAGGTATTGACAAATATTTAACAGGTTATTGGTGGCGGCAGGAAGAAAAAAAGGCTCTGACTAAAAGATGTGATGATTGATGATGGATTTACCGTAAATAACTGCATAGATGTGACTATAAAGATTTACATGATGGGAAAGTTTCTCTTTAAATTTAAATGTGGACACTGGAAAAATGGGCACAACTTATAAAAGAGCTGATTTGTATTATTCTCTTTAGTGTCCAAATATCTCACTATATGTTTGTTACTGTGTGAAGCCAAACTGCTGTAAGCTTTTTTATTTAATTTTTCCCCCTCTGTGGATTATATTATGTCTCTTTTTTCACATTCATCCCTTCGAAACAGACAATAAATCAATCTAGATGAATAAAAGGCTGAGAGCCAATTTTTTAGTACTTGCTTCTTTTTAATTCTTGTCTTTGGAAATGTGCCTTAAATTGTTTTCATTGCTTGTATTTCATGTGCATTTCATAACAAAACACTTAAAATAGAAGATCCCTTCATAATGTACTTACAATGTAAGTGATGGGAGAGAAAAATCCACAGTTCTCCTTCTGTGCAAACACTGGATTTAAAGGTTTATGTGAAATATATAAACAGCTAAATACATTTTCCGATAATAACTGAGTTTTATTGTCTGTATATTTGTTGGTTTTTCACCACCAGGACAAATATGAATGAAACAGTGGAAACTGCTGAGTAGGGCTGAGTATCGTTACTCAATGCCGAAATAAATCGATATCAAGTAGTATGGAAACGTCTCCCATCAATCGATACCTGCAATCGATCATTTTTGCAGCCAGAGTTAGAAAATATGACTGTTTGTATGAACTTGCTCACAACCAATCAACTGTGAGCAATCAACGATGAATAAATATTAATAGTTTGAAGACTTTCTAAATGCATTTGTGTAAAAATCAAATCCTTTAGATGTGGAGGAGTTGGTGGCTTCTTGATGCAATTTAATGCTTCTAGTCACATGATGGGAATCTAATGAAGTACTCTGTATCGGTATCACTTTAAGGGTAGTTGGATTGGTGCTGGTATCATAATGTTTTTAAATGATAAGTATCAGTGATGTCATAAAAATACTGAAAAAAAGTTCCTATTCATGGATTTTTATTCTTTGTTCCTTTTCAAGACAAAAGTAGTCGACTTTTAAACATTAAAATTAAACAACCATCCTATTCTGTCATCATCAGAGCACCAAAACATCTCTGGTTCCTGAACAGACCTTTCATTAAATAACAGTGTTCTTATCTCATCATAAAAAGGACAATACAGAAGAAGATGTGCTTATGATTGTAAGCAGATTTAAAGGAGGTGAATCTGAAAATATGTTTCATTACTTTTCCATTTTTCTTAATCAATTAATTGTTCTTTCTATAAAATGGCAGAAAATTGGTAATAATATCTGTTTTCTCTTCTTGAATCCTCCCATCTGAGAAGCTGCCACCAGCATATTTTGGGGTATTTTTGCAAGTTTAAAGCAATTATTCCATCATCAGAATAGTTTCCCATTCATTTTACAGACTAAATAAAGAATCACTGAATCATTGCAGCTTCTATTTTCTAGTTATTTCCAGCAGCTGAACAGAAGTTTCAGTAGTTTTCTGTGTTTTAGCGCATCAGTGTGTTAGTCACCACCTGACAGCCGCCCCTGCTGAGAGGTTAGGGGTTTCCTGCTCAGAGCAACAGGGGCGAGAAAGATGCTGAGAGCGAGCCGGGCCTCGTCTTGACATCCGTCAGAGCTCAGTGTTAATGAGCGGAGGGATGGAGGGATGGAGGGAGAGGAGAGGAGGAGAGGAACAGGTGAGGCTCAGGGGGGGGGAGAGGAGGGAGGAGAGAGAGGTGAGAGATATTAGTGATGGTGATAAATAAAAAAACAACAGGAGGCAGCGAGACAGAGGGGATGATGCAGCAGGAAAGATTTCAGACAAAGATGAGAAGAAGAAGAAAGTAAGAAAGAGAGAGAGAGAAGAAAGAGACGATAAACCTCCTCTGAGACGCCACGATACCACGAAAATGTGGAATAACAATATTACAATAACGGAGAACTTAAATTAAAATGTGTTAGGTTACTTGTTACATCCATGTTACCCTCACACTGTTCACATACAGTAATATCTCGAATAAAGCAAACAGGTGAATAATGGAGTTATTGTGGAGAGAAGTTTGGTCAAATATGCACACGTATATCTGTAGTATGAACAATCTGCAAAAGATCTTAAAATTATAATTTTTACCATCAATACAGCTGTTAAAAAGCCTTATCTCACACCTTGTTTTGTAGGATTGTAACTGTTTTTAACTACAACGTATCTTAACTGTTTAACTGTATTTATTCATTGTTTTATTTTTTCCTAATACACGGTCGCCCATAAAGTTGGAATAAAATATTTTTTACTTCTTCTCATGAAATGTTTGTGACAATGTGATTCATTCATGATAGATAAAGTGTATATATTGACTAAATTGTATTGATCAATCTCATTGCACCTGGTCAAAGGTGATTACTGATGTGTATAAATAGAAAATAAAAAGAGGAATGTGTCTGAAAACTAAATTATTCCAACTTTATGGGCGACCGTGTATTTTCTTTTATTTCTTTATCTTGTTTTCTTTACCTGAAATTGTTTTGTGTTTTGTTGTGTTGCTGTAAATGTTTCTCGACACCATTGTAAATGAGGACTCCTCCTCAATGTTAATAAGGAGATTAATAGACATCAGTGTTGGGAGGGATAGTAAAGAATGATGTAATATCTGTAATGTACAGTAAACACAATAAATACAATAAAATAGCATAAAAGTAACTTGTGTTTATAAATTTTTCACCAAAACCATCCTGAACTTCTCTGGTGGTTCAAAATGAAAATGGGTCAAATGTAGAGAAGTGTTCACATTTAATCACATAATGTTCACGGTCAAATTTGACTCATTTTCTACATTTGAAAAGCTGTAAAACACCACATACCTATTTCTGTTAGCCAGATATTTCCTAAACCAGAGCTGCCTCTAATGATTATTATTAATATGGATTTAATCTGTCTTACTTTAGAGATTAATCAGTTAGTTGTTTGGCCTATAAAATGACAGAAAGTGGTTAAAAATGTAGAGAAACCAGGCGGGGAGTTCTGGTCCTCTGAAATGATGCCAACGCGGAAGTAATTTAAAACTGCATTCTATCAAAAGGCCACCAGGGGGCGACCGTTTTGGTGTCAAAAGGACTTCCGTCTCTATACAAGTCAATGGAGAATTCACCAACTTCTCACTTGATTTCTAACCTCAGTAAACGTTTTCAAAATGTGTTTATGGTCTCAATCGCTAGTTTAAAGCCTTCTTCAATGCAGTATGATGTTCATTTGGGACATTTTGGCCTCCCTGATTTTATATGTGACGATAAAGCAGGGTATGCATTAGGGCGTGGCTACGTGGTGATTGACAGGTTGATTGGTTCACAGGTTCAGGAGGGCGCCTCATGCTCCTCCTGATGCCCATATAAGTAGAATCCCTGTTTTTATTTTTCCCAGCATGCACCTGAAATTTTCAAGATGGCGCTGCTCAGATCCGAAACTATTGGCCTCCGAGCAGCAGTCCACAAACCAATGGGTGACGTCACGGATGTTACGTCCATTTCTTATATACAGTCTATGAGAGAAACCAGGAAACTTTCATATTTAAAAAGCTGCAGTTAGAGACTCAAAATTAGATATTTTTCAGTCATTTGTGTTGTCAGTCAGAGTTTAATCAGAAAACACTGAAGCTTTTGATTGTTTAGTTTGGACGACTGGTTGGCAAAAGTATAAATATAATAGTAACATAAAGAGAGAAAGAAACAATGAAATAATGACGGATGTGATGGAAAAACCTGGAAAGTGATGAAATAGAAATAAAGGATAGAAAGAATGTGTAAAAAAAATAAATATAGAAGCTGATTTTAAAGTCAGCTCGGTGTTCCTCAGGGCTCCACATCGGGGCTCCGCTCACTTTCACACAAACTTTAACAACAACAGAAGAAGAAAAAGAAAAAACTGCCTGTGATCAGAACTTTGCCTCCCTGCGTTTCCCTCCAGGAGAAATCTACTCCATCACCAGCAGCACCTCTACCATCATGCCTCACCTGACACAACATTACAGATGCATTATGGGATCTGAGGGGAGGTGGGCGAGGGGACGCAGAGCTTCATGAATACTTGATAAAACACGAGACGACCAAACGCAGGTCGTCAGGAGAGCAGGAGGGTCATCAATATTACATCACAGCGCCACACGGAGGAAACGCTCTCTCTGCTGCTGCTGCTGCTCGTCTCTCTTTTCTTTGTTCCTGGCAGATTTTTAGGAAGTTTGACCAAATAAAAGTTTCAGAGAGAGAGAGAGAGAGAGAGAGAGAGAGAGAGAGAGAGAGAGAGAGAGAGAGAGAGAGAGAGAGAGAGAGAGAGAGAGAGAACAGAGTATCTCTCCTCCTTACTCCATCTAAAAACCAAAGAAGAAGGAAAACTCCCCTCTTACAGTAGAGACAGTCAGGTTCCTGCTATTGCTCCAGTGTAATGTAAGGTCTGAATACTTTCACACTTTAGTCTATAGAAGCTGTTTTTAATACTGCAGACACATTTCCTGTATTTTCTGGTTGTATTCCAATAAAGAGACTTGATAAATAATGATATATGGCCATTATAGCATTGCTAAAACAACTAATTTAGGGTCCAGCAGCTTAATACACAAAGACATCAAAGAACAATATACTAAAACATTTGTATTTTGTATTTAATGTTTTATTATATTGTTCTTTGATGTATTTGTGTATTAAGCTGCTGGACCCTAAATTTCCCCAAGGGGATCAATAAAGTTTACATCTATCTATCCATCTATCTATCTATCTAATGGTGGCCTATAAGACTTTAACACAGTCTGTATATCTGCAGACTATAAGCAAAGTGATGAGGGACTTTGAGGAGTGTCAGCTGATGAAGATGATGTGGAAATGTCAGATTTTTAACTTGAATTTGACAGATTTTGACAGATTTTCCTCATTTCATTTAGGTTAAAGAGAGCCATGTTCCTGCTATTGTTTTTTAACCATTACATACTGTTCATATTCTGATTTCATTCATAAATTCAACATTAGTCATTAATAAATATTTGATTAATCCTTAATGAAAAGTGAATTCTGTTGATTCAAGGAGGAAAAAAACAAACATTCACAGCCATTATATTGTGGCCCAGGAGAACATTTTATAGATTATGAACAATACAACATTTTTCAATGGTGATTTTTGATTTTTTTAAAAAGTAAACGTCAAATTTCCCTCGACAAAAATGTGCATCAGCTGCACAAAAATTAGAAAATGATGCAATTTGTTTCCAATGTGTTGCATATTCAGGGTCACATTAGGAAAAGTCCACCTAGTATAAAGTTGTGCAGGATGTTTTTTACAGCTCTCAAATGTAAAAATTGGTCAAAATTAACCCTGAACAGTATGTGAGGGTTAATACTGCAGACACATTTCCTGTATTTTCTGGTTGTATTCTAATAAAGAGACTGAGAAATAATGATATATGGTAGGGCTGGGCAATTAATCGAAAAATAATCGAAACCTACATTTAGAAACTCTAAATTGCTCATGTCAATTAATGGTGGTGTTCACTGTTGCCATGACAGTAAAGGTTGCATATCTTTAATGATCATTTTAACCCAAACCATGATCTTTACATAGATTTACATCCTCTCTTCCTTCTTTCCTCCATCCATCCATCCTTCCTTCCTTTCCTTCCTCCCTTCCTTATTTCCTTTCTTTCCTTTTTTCCTCCTTTCCTTCCTTCCTCCCTCCGTTCCTTCCTTCTTCCTTCGTTCCTTCCTCCTTTCCTCCCTTCCTTCCACCCTTCCTCCCTTCCTTCTTTCCTTCCTTCTTCCTCCATTCCTTCCCTTCCTTCCTTCCTTCCTTCCTTCCTTGACTTGAGGACAACAGGGGGGTTAATAATTCATGTTAAATGTTGTGTACATAGTTCCTGTATGTATCTGTTTGTATGATGGCGGTGGCCTAAGACTTTTGCTCAGTACTGTAATTCTTCACTTTCTCCTTCACAGCTTCACGTTGATCCGTGTTGAACAACCGAGAGGATTTGTCTCTAATTGTTCAATCAACAAAGTCGGATTATACGAGCAGAAAAACGCGGGTCACTAAAGTCACATCTTCATCACAGACTCAGCTCAGATAAAAACACGTTAAGCTGCCGTGAAAAAAGCAGCTGAGCTTCATCCTGTTTGCAGCGTGACTCGCAGCGGGACGCCGCCGCCGCTGTGAAGACAACAGGACTGTAATTACAGGAACGTCTCAGAGGAGCAAACCAACACTGACCTGATTACAAACTTAACTTTTATAATGTGGCTCGCTGTGGCGTCAAACTGAGGAGAGAAAAAAAAGAGACTAAAAGAAAAGACTCTACTGTTTGTGACTGATTTTTTTATTAAATTACAATTTTAGGGTTAACCCTCCTGTTGTCCTCGAGGAAGGAAAGGAGGAAGAATGAAGGAAGGGAGTAAAAGGAGGGAGGAAGGAAGGGAGGAAGGAAGAAGGAAAGGATGGAGGGAGGAAGGAAGGATGGGAGGGAGGGAGGAAGGAAGGAAGGATGGAAGGGAGGAAAGGAGGGAGGAAGGAAAGGAGGGAGGAAGGAAGGAAGGAAGGAAGGAAGGGAGGAAGAAGGAAGGAAGGGACGGAGGAAGGAAGGAAGGATGGAAGGATGGAAGGATGGAAGGATGGAAGGGAAGAAGAAGGAAGGAAGGGACGGAGGAAGGAAGGAAGGATGGAAGAAGGAAGTATGGAAGAAGGAAGGGAGGGAGGGAGGTAGGCGGGAAGGAAGGAAGGAAGAAAAGGAGGGAGGAAGGAAGGAGGGTAAGAAAGAAGGAAGGGAGGAAGGAAAGGAAGGAAGGAAGGAAAGAAGGAGAGAGGGAGGAAGGAAGGAACAGTCAAAACAGACGAGGTCAATTTGACCCGGGAGGACGACACAAAGGTTAATATCTCACACTGCACTGTAAATTTTTACTCTCCTCTTTTTCATCTGTCTTTTCTCTCTTTGAGTTTAACCTCCTGAGACACAAGCTGTTGTGTGTTATGCATTTTTAATGTTTTCCTAGATATTTGGGATGAGCAGGACTTGATATCCAAGCATTGTCTTCATATGGGGACAATGGGTTTATTTAACTGTACAACACAATGAATTCACCAGCGTATAAACATTACATTTATATCTTATCTTTGCATGAATGATAATAAAATCCCAATGTCCTCAAAAGAGTATGAGTCCTGTTTACCTGTTGTGTCGAAGTTGGTTGCTATTGCTAAAATTAGTCACATTTGTATAGATTTGTATATCATATCAAACTACAAATGTAATTGAACATAAATAAACTAGTTTCAACCATAAAATCTGACAAGGCTTTGTACCTGCTCCACTTTTGTCTGACTTGGCAAAGATGCACTAAATTGATGTAATGTGCTTTTGTTACCACTAGGTGGCACAAAATGTGTGTACGAACCTTAGACTGTATATAAGAAAGGGACGTAACATCCGTGCCGTCACCCATTGGTTTGTGGACTGCTGCTCGGAGGCCAATAGTATCGGATCTGAGAAGCGCCATCTTGAAAATTTCAGGTGCATGCTGGGAAAAATAAAAACAGGGATTCTACTTATATGGGCATCAGGAGGAGCATGAGGCGCCCTCCTGAACCTGTGAACCAATCAACCTGTCAATCAGGACGTAGCCACGCCCTAATGCATACCCTGCTTTATCGTCACATATAAAATCAGGGAGGCCAAAATGTCCCAAATGAACATCATACTGCATTGAAGAAGGCTTTAAACTAGCGATTGAGACCATAAACACATTTTGAAAACGTTAACTGAGGTTAGAAATCAAGTGAGAAGTTGGTGAATTCTCCATTGACTTGTATAGAGACGGAAGTCCTTTTGACACCAAAATGGTCGCCCCCTGGTGGCCTTTTGATAGAATGCAGTTTTAAGTTACTTCCGCGTTGGCCTCATTTCAGAGGACCGGAACTCCCCGCTTGGTACGAACAAGTACAACAGGTCAAAGTTAAGCAGAATGAAGTATAAGGTCCAGCTAACCCAAACCAAATGTCCCTATATGAGGACGCAGAGTTGCAGGAGGTTAATGTGTCTCTCAAATCCTCTCCAGGTTCAGTTAATCCTTTAAAACTCTTTACATTACCTCAAAAAAGTCTTTGGACGATATTTACAGAGAATTTGTTGCCAGCTGTTATTATTCTCTTATTTTTTTATTTTAGGGCTGTCAAAAATAATAACGCAAATTCATTTTAACAGTGTGTTTTGGTTTTTTTTTCACGTTGTGTTTGACCCTTGACCCAGCCTGTAGTTTGGGAATAAGGAAGCAATGCAGCAGAAATGTTTAGGATAACAAGCAGAAATGGAAGATGTCCAGATGTTCTATCAACAAGACCAAAGTTATTTGCCTTACGCCTTAGAGTCTCAAATACCAGTCGCTGATACAGAGAGACCTCCTCCTGCTCAAGGCGTGTGTGTGTGTGTGTGTGTGTGTGTGTGTGTGTGTGTGTGTGTGTGTGTGCGTGTGTGTGTGTGTGTGTGTGTGTGTGTGTGTGTGTGTGTGTGTGTGTGTGTGTGTGTGCGTGTGTGAGCGAGGAAGAGAGAGAGAAAGACTGTGTTTGAACGGGTGAGTGAATGTAACTAGTTCAGATCTTTAGTTTAGATATTTGGAGCATGCAGTATTTCATTGTTCTGGATTGTTTCAATAATAATAATAAACATACTGTACATTTGCATAAAGCAGAATATGTGTTCACTCTCATGTTAATAAGAGTATTAAAAACTTTTAGTTAATTTAAAATGTGTGATTAATTTGCAAACTTCTGACAATCATACTATTAATCGCAATTAAATATTTATCTTATTTATTTTACTTTATTTAAACTGTTTTGTTTTACATTTTCTTATTTTCTCTTGCATGCATTGGTCTCAATTTGTTGTTTTTGTCTTTGTAATTTGTTATTTTTGTTCCTTTTCTTTATGTAAATCATGAAGCACTTTGAACTACATTAACCTGTATGAAAGCTGCTGTATTTTTTGTAATTGGTTGATTAATTGTCCTCATAAATATCCTCCTGTGTGTCATTCATCTGCTTCTACATCCAGGAGCAGAGCAGCTACTAAATGAACCTTCGTTGGATTCACAGATTTTGCTCAGTTGAAGCAGAAAACATTCAGTATTTCATATAAAAAACACCAGCAGGGTTCGGTGACCTCCTGCAGGGCCGCAGACCTCATGTTGGCCCACGCTGCTGCAGGATCTGGTTTATCTGCATCCTGATGGCTCCCAGCGGGCGGATTCAACATAATAGTTATTTCTGAACGTCGCCCCGTCATTTAAATTGCTAATTATGTCGGTGATGGAACAAATAAATAAAACATGACCTTCGCCTCTTTTATCTCTGACTGTAAAAACTTTGGACGGACGTAAATCTGTCAGCTGATGACTCGCCTGTTGGCTTTATCAGCTGCTCTGGGAATGTCACAGGAAGTCACATCATTATTTGTCTTGTTTTAGTTTGGATTTGAGGAGTCAGTGGATCTGTTAGTTTGTGACAATAATTCTACTGATTTTCTTTATTTTTCAACAAATTGGTCTATTAACAAGTGTGTGTGTGTGTGTGTGTGTGTGTGTGTGTGTGTGTGTGTGTGTGTGTGTGTGTGTGTGTGTGTGTGTATCTAAGTCTGATATATCTTATTCCTCTGTTGTTGTTCAAAAACTTACAAACACGTCACAAACCCTTCATAATAAAGGAACTTACTCTACATAATGAAGGAATAAACTTCAAAATAGAGGAACATACATTTCAAAATAAAGGAACAAACCCTTCAAAATAAAGGAATTAACTCTTCAAAATAAACGAGAAAACTTCATAATAAAGGAACAAACTCTACATAATGAAGGAACACATTTTTCAAAATAAAGGAACATACATTTCAAAATAAAGGGATAAACTCTTCAAAATAAAGGAAAAAACTGAGCATGTGCAGTAACACAGCTTGTTGTGCTACAGATTATAAAAAATATATTAATTATAGCAGTTTAAGCTGTTCTGATGTTTTGTATATTATTAACTTATTTTGCATTTATATCAGGATTTAACTAGGTTTTTATATTGATGCAATGTTTAAATGTTGGTGGATAAATATATATAATATGGGTCATATTAAAATCTGATATACATTCACATATTTAACTAATATTTATACTGTATATTTGAATCTAATGTCTCTATTTCATGTCTATTATAAACTGTATGTACTAACATGTTGCAGGAATATTACATTATATATCACATGTGTTTGCATACATTCAAAATACACACACATATATATTCTACATAAAATATGCATTTGACCTCGTGGCTTTATGAAAATGTGACAAAATGCTTAAAAACTGGTGACAATTTCAAAAATGATATTAAATTATTTAAGTGAGAAATATGCACTTTGGTTTTGTGTTAAAAGAAACTGTTACATGACTGCAAATTAACTTCCACTGATGAATATTTAATTTTAAATTTCAATTAGCAGAGACGTGAGTGATGTGAGCGGCTCTGTCATTTTAACGACTAAACAAAGTGCAGCTCAGACAAAACACTTCATTTAAACATTTATGTCGCTGCAGATGTAAATTCAGAGCGAAGGAGGAGGAAGAGGAAGAAGAGGAAGAAGAGGAAGAGGAAGGAAATGGGGCAGAAAGCTGAGTGATGGGTTCAATGAACAACAACAACAACAACTCATAATGCAGCAACATGTAGCTTTCATCCAACACACACCAGATTATTATTGGTCCTAGTTTTATAAATCCCAAATTATAAGAGCAGCAGAAGTGAAAAGTCTCCTCTGAATGTTTTTAACCTTCGTGTCAAATTGACCACGTCTGTTTTGAATGTTCCTTCTTTCCTTCCTCCCTCCTTCTCTCTTTCTTTCCTTCCTCCCTTCCTTCTGTCCTTCCTCCGTCCCCCTTTCTTCCTTCCTTCTGTCATTCCTCCCTTCCTTCTTTCCTCTGTCCTTCTTTCCTTCCTTCCTCCCTTCCTTTCCTTCCTCCCTTCCTTCTTTCCTTCCCTCCTTCCTTCTCTCTTTCTTTCCTTCGTCTCTCTTTCTTCCCTTCCTCCATCCCTCTTTCTTCCTTACTTCTGTCCTTCCTCCCTTCTTTCTTTCCTCTGTCCTTCTTTCCTTCCTTCTTCCTACCTTCCTTCCTTCGTCCCTCCTTTCCTTCCTTCTTCCTCCCTTTCCTTCCTTCCTTCCTTGACTCGAAGACAACAGGAGGGTTAATGAGTCAGTCGATAATTTAGGGAATATTTCACTTTGACACATTGACAAAAACAACATGATTTCTCAATAAAATAATCAGCTGTTAAAGTTATTATATTCCTTTATTGTTATACAATCTGCCAGCTTAGCAAAGATTAAACATTAAGAACCTTTTAATATTTTAATTAGTTAAGTGATGAGCTTTAAGAGCTCTTATGTCTGTTCTGCCATGTACAATTTATACCAAGACGGTGTGAATTTTAATCATTTTAAATGCACTGTATAGTATTATGTAATGTATTGTGTTTCTACAACAAACCTGACACCATATTACTGTGAAAATACAGTATTTTAATGTAAAATACAATACAATATGATACTGAAATTACTGTAAATTCACAACAATTCGCAGTTTTCACTTTAAACCGACCACAAAATAACTGTAAAACTACGATATTTTATGGCTTGATTACTACATGGTGCTTTACCCTTATAACAGTAATTAGCTGTACAATAATAGTTATATTTGATTTCAATGCAGCGTGCTGTAAAGTTCAGAATAATTACCCACCATGCATTGCAAAAGTGTGATTACAGTAGTTTACAGTAGTGTGTGAAAACATCCAGTCTATTTCACTGGACACGCTATTAAAGGTTTAACCAAGTGTTTTTAATTCATTCATTCAGATCCCAGTGTGAACAGTTTTACTCCAACCATCACACTCAGCTGGACCTCGATCTTTAACATCTATTTAAAATCATAGTCAGATTTTAAACCGTATTAATGATGCAACAGTGACCCAGCTCACAGGCAAACACTTATCAAATATCATAACATGCAAGTTCACCAAAATGTTTCTATAGAGCACAAACTATGTAAAAATCAATAAATGTAAAAAAATAAATAACTACATACAAAAATAGTTGGTGGTAATGATAAAGGACATAATAAATCTTTTTATTTGGCAAATTCTGTATTTCTACACTTAATGATTTCTGTCTTTATCTAGTTCTGTATTTGTACATGTATTTATTCTTCATCTCTACTTTTCTACATTTCTTCATTCATTTATTTTTGCATTTATTTATTTCTTTATACTTATGTAAGTCATTTTCTGTCCTACATGTGTTTCAACTCGCGATCAAACAATATAAAGTTATGCTTGTAAAATCAGTGAAATGTCTCTTTAATGCTGATGATTGGCTCACTAACACACTCTTTTTTTCTCCTTTAAAACAAAAACCATCATTAATGTTGTTGAATAAAACCGTCATCTTCTCAGCAGCAGAATCTTAATTATCCCCGAAGGACGACGTGTTGGACCCTCATCAGCTGATTAAAGACCTAAATCACAAACAGAAACAACTATTAAATGTCCATCCACTCATCTTTTAGGACATTTTCTTCTCCTTTTGTAAATATACATATATACATGTTAAACTGGATTTGGCTCCAACCTGCTGTTTATATCTCCATCTCTAGAATAACATCAGATGTCAGACACTTCAGTGGTACGAAGATCTTTGGTTAGTGAACAACATCCTGATCAGCTTAAATAACTAAAACAAAGGACAGAAACCAGAAAAATGTTTTTAAATTCAAAAAGTACATAAAAACACATTTCTCACCATAAAAACCGGCATCAGTCTCAGTAGGAAAGGTAACTAAAGTCTCAACAAGAGTAAATGATAAAAAACAAGTAAATTACATAAAATACTGAGAACAATGTTTCCTATCGGCCAACAGGAAGCAGATAAGCTATATGTGATCCCAGACATGGTAATAAACCACAAAGCTAACAAAGGTAATGGTAAAATTAATTATTCACATGATGACTCCTGAAGGCGCGAATCGGAGATCACGTAAAGTCCTTGTGTACAATTGCAAAGACAGTGTTGTAGTTTGTCCGTAGTTTCCTCTGCAGCTCCTCCTTCATCTGACCCGTGATGTGATGTGTCACCCAAAGTCGAGGTGGTGTGTGTCAAACAATGTAGGCTTCATCGTCTGTGAAGCCCATGTTCGTCAATTGTTGATTGATTTCTGTGGAAGACCTGGTCTGATTAGAACAGATGGTATACATCCCTGCTCTCATATCTAGAAACAACAGTTATGACTTTCCACATAACAATAATTTATTTTTGGATTTTCAGTCAGGATTTAACTACATCAGACAAAGGACTTCTCTCTGTACTTGGCCTGTTAGATCTTAGTGCTGCATTTGACACCATTGACCATTGCATCATTTAGTGATATCTAGTGTTGAGGTTGGAGATTGCAACCAACTCAATACACTCAAACCTTCCAAGCATGAAGGAGAACATATAGTGGAAATTTGCGAAAACATGAATCAGTGTTTGGTTTTTCCATTCTGGGCTACTGTAGAAACATAGCGAATAAAACATTCTTATATTCAGGTGACTGTGCACTAATTAAAACATACTTATGAATACTATATTCCATTTCTGCTAAGTCCATTCTGATAGTGGCCATTAAATTCTACACACTGCACCTTTAAATTAACTGCATTAAGCTGGTTTAAGTCCTATTTATCAGATTGATTTCAGTTTGTTAATGATAAATCCTCAGGGTTTAGTGCTTGGACCAATACTATTCACCTTATATATGCTCATTGTTATGCAAATGATAATCAATTATATCTTTCAATAAAGCCAGGTGAAAGCAACCAGTAAACTAAACTACAAACATGCCTTAAGGACATAAAGGCCTGGATGACCTGCAACTTTCTGCTATTAAACTTGGAAAAAACTGAAGTTATTGTGCTTGGCCCCAAACACTTTAGAAACACATTATCTAATAACATAACTAGTCCAGATGGTATTACTCTGGCCTCCAGCACCACTGTAAGGAATCTAGGAGTTATATTTGATCAGTATATTCCCTTTAACTCCCACATAAAACACATTTCCATCTACTCAAAATTGCAAAAATCAGACACATCCTGTCTCAAAGTGATGCTGAAAAACATTTTGTTACTTCTAGACTGGATTATTGTAAGTCCTCATTATCAGGCTGCCCTAAGAAAACCCAAACAAGCTGATCCAGATTGCAGCTACACGTGTACTCATGAAAACTTGATCATATTTCTCCCATTTTAGCTTCACTGGCTTCCTGTAAAGTCTGAAACAGAATCTTTTACAGTGTATGCACCATGCTAAGTGAATCATGAACACAGTACAACACCAAGATGATTGAAAAGTCTGTCTCAGTCATCTCTGTTACTTGATGAACACCTCAGTGTCACCTCATACTGTTCACACAGGTTGGAGTATGACTGTATGAAGGCCCTTTATAAACTGAGCCTGGAGAAAAAAAAGGGTTGGAGATTGAAAAACTGGAGTATGAGAAGAAAGTGTTGCAGTCCTTAAAATGATTTCGTAAAGCATGTAGACTCTGTCCTTTACACCAGATACCTAGATATTCAGTCATCTGTCTTCTGTTTACAGGTCTGGTGTCAAGCCAAAAATTTGGCAACCACTATGCTCAAGCGTCCTTTGACCAAGACACAAAATCCTCATGGGCTTTGAATTTATAATCTTTAGTATCAAAACACACCTCTCATAGGCTGTAAAAGTGGCTGTAATAGCAGGTTTCCCCTTTTCAGGATTTCTGGATTTTAATGGTGACTATACTTTTCAGAGCAGCAAAAAAGGATAAAAAAACATCCATTGAACCTTTCAAACCATTCCAGCAGCATTTTCCATTTTTCTGTTATCTGTATAGGCGGCTAGAAAAAGCAGAATTTGTAATAAATTAATGAAAAACATTCTGTGATTGGTTTATTCTTTTTTTGTTGTTTTACCTAAATGATTGTTCAGTGGTGGCCGGTCTGATGCCTGTACTGTACCAGCAGGGTCCGAAACATCGGTTACCACCCATGGCACATGAAGGCTCTCTCTGTCCTTATAGCAGCAATGTTGTGCATTTGGCGAACCTGCTTGGGAGAGACTCTCAGATCACCTCTGAACTCTGTACATCACTCTGCCTTCAGATTTATTACCAGAGACGTTTATGGTGTACAGCATTGTATTCTGTACAATAATGTTGGATGGTCCTTTCTCCAAGAGAGACGTGATACTCACTGGTGTCTCTTTATCGATAAAGCCCTTAAAGGGAAATTACCCTGTTACCTTTCAGAGCTGCTTTGTTACTCAGATGGACCAGACCGGCTCCGCTGACTGGTTTTTACTTCCACGAGGGCGATCTAAATTTTAAAAAAACGTATTCCTTAACATAAACACACTCATACCTTTTGGAAATGTTTATATTAGATCTTAAACTTCCCACCATCTACATGTAATTCTTTTGTATTCTTTTATTTCATTTTAACTTTATTGCTGTTGTTGTTTTCCTTGTCTGTCTTTGTACTTGACTCAGTGTCATTGTAAATGAGCGTCACCCCTCAATGATCTCTTGAGTATAATTAAAGGTTACTACTATACTACCACTAAATCTATAAATATGTCAATGAGCTCATCCTCCAGGGTCCAGACTCAAGCACATTTTACATAATGAGTATTTTACATAATTTATATATCATTTTTAAATCAAAGTAGTCATAGAACTGCTTTGTGTTTTTATCAGAAACATAATAAAATAAAAGATAATCTAGAAAATATAATATGTAATTGCAAAATTTCATGAAAATCCATTAATTTAAAGAAAAGTTAAATAAAATATATAATTGGAATGTGAGAAGTAAGAATAATAATGTCAGTAATAATGTTGTAATTCTTTCTTTATTTGTTGATATTTTTTATCCTTTTCTGAATCTGTAATTGTCTCAGTGTCATTGTAAATGAGGGTCAATGATCTCTTGAGTATAAATGAAGGATACTTCTACAGAGGCAGTTAAAATGGGACTCTATGACCCCAAAGCAGGGGCAGAGCTATAGGCGATGGCTTCTGGGGCTGCAGCATTCGATGTTTTCTCAAAACCCCCGAATCCATTTCTAACTTTTAAACATTCTGCTTAAAGTCATTTTTTCTGAACAGTGATTTCAACCAGCTGCTGATGGAATCTGAGTGAGTTCATAGGCCTACGTATTGTGAGTTTAGGCAGTGTTACTGAGTGAAATTAAATAAAAAATTATTTGATTTAAAGCCTTATTGTTATACATTGATTTGTATCTGTATTCTTTATGGAAAATTGTTAATAAGGACGAAAATAAATGACCACTACTACTATTAATGTTTGTAGCAGTCATACAATGCAGTAAAGTCAAACCATGGTCCATTGGTCCTGGCTCTCGTTGCTCTGGGTTTAACCCCGGATTTTGTCCACTCCTGAATCCGCCCCATCAGTCGTCTCTCTATCCTGACTCTTCATTTACCGAGGGCCACATTACACCTTCACCTTTTTTCCCCATGTAGAAGTCCATCAAAATGTCCTGTTAATAAAGAGAGAGATGAAATTACTTGGATAGTGTCACAATAAAGCTAGCAATAGAATGAATTGTGTATATGTGCCATACCTTAGGACACCAAGCATCCACACTTATGATAATAAAGTTACATTAAAACATTTAGATTTATCTCATTTGAGGCTATGATATTGTACCAGGTTGTGTTAATTTTAGCTCAAACTGAAAGCTGAGTTCATAATGTAAATAAACTTTATGTTACATATCAAACACATATTTAATACAGACATATACAGATATAAAAAAAGACACTAGAATACTTCACGATTCAATCACATGTTGGTGAACTCACCTCATGTTGTTTTAGTTATTGATATATTTTTATTGATAAAGCCGCTCTGGACAAAATTCTCTTGTGTTTTTGCAAACTTATCTCAGAGTTTATGTTTCAGTCTTGATCTGAGTTTTTCTGTTGCAGACGCTCAGAATAGTTTACTTATTTATTGCTCTGTTGCTTTTTTGCCTATTATAGTTTACTGCATGAGATTTTTACTCTCTTATACTTGTGTAATGATGAGACAATAAAGTAACAAAAAAGTATCTTGATTTAAAAAGAAGTCGGTGTAACTCAGACTGAAATAAAGGTGAGTGTAAAGTCTGTGGTTAATAAATTCTTCATTCATTGTCTGTTTTTAATTAATTTCAGCTTCTTTTCAGTTTTGTTTAATTTGTGTTCCTGATGATGAAACTGCCTTCAGCAGGTCTCAAAGAGATTTCACCTGATTCTACAAAGACATTAAATTCATTAAGAAATTAATACTTGTTTTCACCTCAAACTGCGAACCCCTAACTATCACAGCAGAGACTTTTATCTGCCCGATTTCTGTGCAGAGCAAACATGAATAAATGTTTTTCTACAATTATAGTTCCTCAATTCCATCTTTTTGTTTTTCCGATAAAATCAGCTTTTATTTATATACTTAACATTAAAGTTACTGTAAGCTGCCGTTTCTTGCTTTAAAATATAGTAAATGTTATTATAAAGTACATAATGTATGTGATGTGTGTTATTTGTATTTAGTGTAATTTAAACATTTTATTCACTTTATATTCATGTTAACCTTTCATGTTGTTTCTCTGCAGATAAATTAACATTTGAATTGTTCTCTTCAATCAATCAATCAAACTTAATTAGTATAGCATGTTTTGTGCAGATCCGCGTTGATCAATCTTTACAGATAATTTATAATAAGATGTGAGCAGATCATTTCAGACACAGTAACATATTAAAAAGATAAAAATTTAACAAAACCAATAATAGATTTAAAATATTCTCTTTAAACTACATTTCTCTTTTTAAAGGTTTATACCAATTGGGACTTGATTGATTGATTATTTGATTGATTTCTCGGCTTGTTAATGGACATTTTTACATGTTTGAACAGGATTTCACTGATGTCCTATTTCTGTCGTTTTCTTCTCCTAAAATATATGTGACAGATTTATTTTAATGCTGTAATTAGACTCAAACTAATCATGTTTCCTTCTGTTTCTGTATGCTGCTGAATGAAAATGAATATGACTCTATAATGAGATTCAAACAGCTGTCGAGTTTTTATTCTAAATACAGAAAATTATCTGTAATTTTTATTTTTATTATCAAACCAAACTGAGCTGAAATTATTTCTAGATTAAACAGTTTGCTTGGTTATTTATTGACTTTGACAAATGTAGAAAGAAACACAACAAAAATCACCTTGTTTATTTATTGAAAATGACAATAAAAAAGACTTTGATTTGATTTTGATGTCGAATCTCATCAGATGCATTTTCTGAACAAGTTGGCGGTGTTCAACATGCGGTCTGTGGCACCACCAAGTGATCGCACAGTAGAGTGTTAGAGCTACTATTCATTCTAACATTTCCACTGTTATTTCTGTCAAATTGGGTTTAATTCCAGATATCAGAGGAACTTTTAATTTTTGCATGCAGATAATACTGTGTGTCTCATACTGTGGACACATTTATAATTACAAAAAAAGAACAAAACTCAACATAAAAATGTAATATGATCCCCAAAAAAGTACATGTAGAGATTAAATTAAGGACAATAACAGACACACATAATATCAGAGAAAATGCAAAAGTGAACAGCTGATAAAAGATAAAAAGGAAGAACAAAATAAAGGAAAAGATCAATTAGACTTTATGATTTAAATGAAGTGACAGTTTCTTAATGTTGAAATCTAACATCAGCACTGTACTTAAGAAATAACAATAAAAATAATAAAATTAGAGCACTTATTTTCATCTATGAAGCTTCTCACATCTTTCATTTAAATGATATGATTCAGAAACTACTGAAGCTGAAATATCCCTCACGATCACGTTGATCTCTGCAGATCTGGTTTCCGGTAGTCTGCACCTTTCAAACTGTCCTCAAACTAAAGTCGTTCATTCCTCTTGGAAATTTTAAAGTTTTACTATCTTTATTATCTATAATATTCTGTTTTTATTGATATGTTGATCGTGGCTGTCTGGCTATGGTTGTGGTGTTCCTGTTAAACCTGACAGAGTCTCAGCTCTTATTGTCCATAAATACAGACAGACAGCATCAAGGCTCTGTTAAATAGTCTTACAGCACCACCTGCTGGTTGAAACTGGCAACATGAAAAATAATCTTTTACCTGACAAAGATCTCAGAAAACTTATAGAAAAATTATAGTAACAAAACAAAAAGTTGAATACTGATGATTCATTATTCATTTGATTTATTTTTACACATATATTTATCTATATAGATAAGGAATGTTAGGGAATTTTCCATCATTTACGTCAATCATTGGCATGAACTGGGTCAAACTAGGCTTTGCGGTCATTGCAAGGCCACACCAAATCTTGACTGGAAGACACTGTCTCCCCTTGAGATAGTAGCAGGAAGTGAGTCTGCTCCTTTTGGGGAAAACAGGAGGCATTCTGATAGTGTTGCTATAGCAGCAGAGGTCAGATATGTGTTATCCTGTCTGTCTCTGAACAGAGTAGAGCTAACTGTAGTCAGAGGTTTGATATTATGAACCCTGTTGGATGGAGGACAAAGGCCCTGAGTGGTGTCTAATCACTGTTTTCATTTGTAGACCAGTAGACTAAATTCTATATGCTGTTAATGTGTTGGATCTGACCATATTTGGGCATGGCTCAACCTGTGGCATTGTCTGTGTGGTTTAAGACAATCCCAGATTATTGATTATTCATTCACTTCTCCTTGATCAAGTAAATAAACCTTTTCAATGCAAGACATCTTGGACTCCTGTCTGCTCTCTGCACTGATTGCACTGGCTGCATTTAAAAAAATCTATTATAGGTAACTTGTTAGCTTACAACATACAAGTTACAAATACCTTCAAATTAAATTAAGAAAGACAACAAAAGCTAACAATGAATAAAATATTCTACCAAAATTATATAATACAATTAAATATAATTAAAACTAATAGCAAGATCAATAAAATGCAAGTATAGTGAGTTTAAAAAAAAAAGTAACTTAATGTAATGTTATGTAAAATAAATAATAATATATAGGATATGATGTATAACTTAATACTTACTACTTACTTACTACTTACTACTAACATAAACCACCAGAAAAAGCTTGTTCAGAAAGATAGTAGAAGTAGTCCCAACCATGCATAAAATATTTGCAGCCAGGGTTACCAATTTGTTGTTACCCTTGTAAGAGATACTGATAAAACATGTCCAAGCCCATTAAGACAAATATGTCCTTCAAATCTGAATCACATTACAAGTCAATTATCTCAGTTTGGACGTCCACAGGAAGATCAGAAACCTTGACTGTGAATGGAAAATGCAAATATGTGCATAATGTTAATAAACTTTATGTTACATAACACACATTTAATATAGACAAATACAGTTAAAAAAGACAGCAGCATACTTCATGATTCAATCACATGTTGGTGAACTCACCTCATGTTGTTTTAGTTATCGATATATTTTTATTGATAAAGTCGCTCTGGAAAAACGTCTTTTGTATTTTTGCAAACTTATTTCAGAGTTTATGCTTCAGTCCTACTTCATAAATCAATGATTGCTAGAATAACAGCTTCCTCATATACAGTACTGTGCAAAAGTCTTAGGCCACCACCATCATACAAACAGTAAATACAGGAAATATGTACACAAAATAAGTGTAAAAGGAGGTCTAAATGCAAGTATTCAGTATTCAGTCCGCAGATATACAGACTGTGCTAAAGTCTTAAGCCACCATTAGACTTGTTGTTTTAGCAATGCTATAGTGACCATATATAATTATTTCTCAGTCTGTTTAATAGAATAAAACCAGAAAATACAGGAAATGTGTATGCTGTACTAAAAACAGCTTCTATAGGCTAAAGTGGCAAGTATTTAGTGTGAACTCCCCTTACAATGGAGCAATAAGCCTAAGATTTTTGCACAGTACTGTATATGAATATATCATTTATATAATAATTATTTCCTATGCACTAATGCACATAATTGAATTATAGTTCATACTGCTGTGGTTAATGTGTGTGGACTAGAGTTTTCGAAAAATAGTCTCAAAGATAGTGCCTTTGTGTAAAAACTGCAGTATGAATTAAACACCACCAGGTGGCGGTAATGCGCCACTCTGTTGTTTACTACCGTCTTTAAAGAGGAAGTAGAAGAAGAAGTTGCAGCCTCAGTTAGCCTGCTCTACTTTCTGTTTTCTGTTTTCTTTGTTAAACTGTAATGCGTATTTATAAAGTCATTTCATCCTGTCGTTAACAGGCGAGCTGCTGTTTCTGACACTATCACCGTTCAGCTAAAAGGTGAGACATGAGCTGCAGTTTGTTTTAGCTCTAAATGCTAAATATGTTAGCCTAATAAAACAGATTTATGGACGAATGAAGCAATAATGCAGATATTGTTTATTCGATAGCTCCAGTTACTCATTACTTTTTTCTTTATATATAATGTGCAAAGTCTTTTAAAACACCTGAATCTTCTCTTTTAAGGGATTTTCTATATTTTTCTTCATGCTTGGATCCAAACCAACAATGATCTAATCTACTAACAAGTATTATGTGTTTTAAAGCCTCATATATAAATCTTATTCCTCCTTATTTGTGTCCAAAAACTATTAAGAACATGTCACACAGTGCAGTTTGGTCACATAAGTTTATTTAGAAACAGAAACAAAGACTAATAATAGAAGATCGACTGAATGCATATGATGAAAGATCTAAAAACAGCCACTATCATTCCTCTATTACTATTAAAAAGACTATTAAAATATCTCCTTTAAATGTACTTTAATGTAAAGTGATGGAGGACAAAAATCCACATTTTAAAATAATACATATCAAGTGATATCTGACACATTTACTGGAGTAGTAGTAGAAGTAGTACTTTATGTAGTAGTAGTAGTACTTTTTGTAGTAGTAGTAGAAGTAGAAGTAGTACTTTATGTAGTAGTAGTAGTACTTTTTGTAGTAGTAGTAGTAGTAGAAGTAGTACTTTATGTAGTAGTAGTAGTACTTTTTGTAGTAGTAGTAGTAGTAGAAGTAGTACTTTATGTAGTAGTAGTAGTACTTTTTGTAGTAGTAGTAGTAGTAGAAGTAGTACTTTTTGTAGTAGTAGTAGTAATAGAAAGAGTGGTAATTTTAACAGTATTGGTAGTATAAGTAGTAGTAGTAACAGTAGTAATAATAGTCATTACAGTAGTAGTAGTAAGTAAAGTACATGTAGTAATAGTAGTAGTTGTAGTAGTAGTAGTAGTAGTAATAGAAGTAGAAGTAGTACTTTTTGTAGTAGTATAAGTAGTAATAGAAGTAGTAATAGTAATAGAAGTAGTAGTAGTAGTAGAAGTAGTACTTTATGTAGTAGTAGTAGAAGTAGTACTTTATGTAGTAGTAGTAGAAGTAGTACTTTATGTAGTAGTAGTAGAAGTAGTACTTTATGTAGTAGTAGTAGTACTTTATGTAGTAGTAGTAGAAGTAGTACTTTATGTAGTAGTAGTAGTACTTTTTGTAGTAGTAGTAGTAGTAGTAACAGTAGTAATAGTAGTTTTTACAGTAGTAGTAGTAGTAGTACTTTATGTAGTAGAAGTAGTACTTTATGTAGTAGTAGTAGTAGTAGTACTTTAGGTAGTAGTAGTAGAAGTAGTACTTTATGTAGTAGTAGTAGAAGTAGTACTTTATGTAGTAGTAGTAGTAGTAGTACTTTATGTAGTAGTAGTAGTAACAGTAGTAACAGTAGTAATAGTAGTTTTTACAGTAGTAGTAGTTGTAATAGAAGGCGTGGTAGTTTTAACAGTATTGGTAGTATAAGTAGTACTTTTTGTAGTAGTAGTAGTAATAGAAGTAGTACTTGTCATTACAGTAGTAGTAGAAGTAGTACTTTTTGTAGTAGTAGTAAGTAAAGTAATTGTAGTAGTAGTAGTAGTATTAATAATAGTAGTATTAATAATAGTAGTAGAAGTAGTACTTTTTGTAGTAGTAGTAGTAGTAGTATTAATAATAGTAGTAGTAGTAGTAGTATTAATAATAGTAGTATTAATAATAGTAGTAGAAGTAGTACTTTTTGTAGTAGTAGTAGTAGTAGTATTAATAATAGTAGTAGTAGTAGTAGTATTAATAATAGTAGTATTAATAATAGTAGTAGAAGTAGTACTTTTTGTAGTAGTAGTAGTAACAGTAGTAATAGTAGTCATTACAGTAGTAGTAGTAAATAAAATACATGTAGTAATAGAAGTAGTAGTTGTCATTACAGTAGTAGTAGAAGTAGTACTTTTTGTAGTAGTAGTAGTAGTAGAAGTAGTACTTTTTGTAGTAGTAGTAGTAGTAGAAGTAGTACTTTTTGTAGTAGTAGTAGTAGTAATAGAAGTAGTAGTAGTAGTAGAAGTAGTACTTTTTGTAGTAGTAGTAGTAGTAGAAGTAGTACTTTTTGTAGTAGTAGTAGTAGTAGAAGTAGTACTTTTTGTAGTAGTAGAAGTAGTACTTTTTGTAGTAGTAGTAGTAGTAATAGAAGTAGTAGTAGTAGTAGAAGTAGTACTTTTTGTAGTAGTAGTAGTAGTAGAAGTAGTACTTTTTGTAGTAGTAGAAGTAGTACTTTTTGTAGTAGTAGTAGTAGTAGTAGAAGTAGTAGTAGTAGTAGAAGTAGTACTTTTTGTAGTAGTAGTAGTAGTAGAAGTAGTACTTTTTGTAGTAGTAGAAGTAGTACTTTTTGTAGTAGTAGTAGTAGTAGTAGAAGTAGTAGTAGTAGTAGAAGTAGTACTTTTTGTAGTAGTAGTAGTAGTAGAAGTAGTACTTTTTGTAGTAGTAGAAGTAGTACTTTTTGTAGTAGTAGTAGTAGTAGTAATAATAGAAGTAGTAGTAGCAGTAGATGTAGTACTTTTTGTAGTAGTAGTAGTAGTATTTACAGTCTTTTTAGCATCAGATTCCCTCTTAGTGTTTCCCTGTTGAGCTGTGGTGTAACCATAGTAACATAAAGACTTTGCTACTAAAAACACTGTAACGTTGAAACATAGAAGATGAAGATTTGACTCATTTGGACGACTGAAGTTTCATATTAGCTTCAGATTAAATTATTAAATACTTTTTTTTTCACACAGAAGGAGGACTGTGGATTTAGTCCTCCATCACTTCCATTGTAAGTGCATTATGAAGGGATCTTCTAATGGTCAGTATGAACAGGAGGAATCATTACAGAGAGAAAAACACACTTCATGATCATTAGGAAAACTCATTCTTGGTTTAAGACACATTTGAAGAACCCTTTAAACTTCATTCTTTTCTTTTTTGTAAGTGCAGAGTGAATCGTCTTTCTATCACAGAACATCTGAAGCATTCAAGGGTTAATTTATTCTCACAGCTCTGTCTGATGTTTAATATGTTCAGCTGTAAAACTTGTTATTTCTTCTTCCAGAGATCCAGACATCATCATCTTCTTCTTCTGTTTTCATGTTTTCAGCTGAGATATTTAGTCTGTGGACAAACCGTCCTCAACAACTCTTTTAGTCGGTTTTTACATCTTCTTTCTTCCCTGGCACCTTCTGTCTACAGCGTTTGTCCACAGCTGCTTCCCATCATGTCTCACAACTACCCGTACAGACGCCCGCCGCCGGACACCGATCATCGACAGAATCTTGGAACTTACAGCTCCTCAGACCGCCATCATCACGCCGCATCAACTCACCACGACTTTTACAGAGCTCATCAGGAGCCACCGCCTCGTCAGTCATCCTTCTCCTCGTCCTACACATCCTCTTCTTCCTCCTCCAGAGGCTTGGCGGCGGCACAGTTGCCCCCGTCTCAGGTCTCGCCGGACGGCGCTTTGAGCATCCTGAGCAGCTGTGGTCTGGAGCCCAGCGACCTGGCTCTGCTGGCCGAGCTGCCCGAAGACGTCCTCACCGTGGAGTCGCTGCCTCACCTGCTTCAACAGATCAAAGGCAAGAAAGGGACGGTCAAACCTTTCCCCCCCAATGCTCCTTCCTCCTCCTCCTCTTCCTCTTCCTCCTCTTATCCTGCCAGCGCTGTACGGTGTCCTGCAGGCGAGTGGGAACATCTCCGCAATCAGCCGGTCCAGTACCCGTTGGACCAGCTCCCCTCCAATCCTCTTCCCTCTGAGCAGGTTCAGGACCGCTGGGGGACGCGGAACAGCAGCTCTGTCTCCTACACACCTTCCTCCAGGTCTGACCCACCACCACCACTACCATCATCATCATCATCATCATCTTCCTCCAGCTACTTGGTGGACTACAGCCACAGAGCGGGCTCCTCTAATTATGGTAAGACGGTAAGAGACGCCGGTCATGCCTCCTCTCAGGATCGACACTTTTTCAGTTCGCCGGCGGCAGGAAGAGGCAGAAGAAGCCGTCCGTCCCGTTTCTCTCAGCCAGCTGATTACAGGTCAGCTCCTCCACAACCTGAGGAGTACCATCAGAGACCTCGGGCAGGACGCCGTGAGTTTGAAGCCTCTTCCAGCAGGAGCAGCAGCAACAGCCGGGTCTCTGCCACCAACACCCCGGTCCCCCCCGCCCCCGCCGCTGCCACCATGCCTTCAAAGAAAGAAGCTCTGGACTTCCACGGGACGACGCCAACAGTGTACCCGTACTCATGCTCTCTGTGTGATATCACTGTGCTGTCAGATAAGGTAAGTACTCCACCTCCATCTCGAGTCTTCGTCTACAGAAACTGACAGGGAGGGGGGGTGTGTGTGTGGTGGTTTTGGGGGTGGGAGGGTATCAGGCTTCTTGTTGCAGAGGCATGCTGTGAACAGGTGAAGTTTGCTGCAGCTGTCGGGGAGAGACGGTGCAGTGTGACAGAACAGATCTCATCTCAGTTCTGCTTCTTGTGTTTCAGGTCTGGATTAAACACATCAACGGCACTCAGCATGCAGACGGACAGCTCAGCCTGCTGCAGCAGTACGTTTCCACCGCTGAACGACTTTGATTCAAACTTTGTTTACACAGACACTGAAGAACAAGATGTTCAGGCCTCTAGTTTCACAGTAGACGCATTAAAAAGATGCAGCTGGTTAACAGTGAGCTGCAGGATGGGAAACACAAGCTAAAGAACACACAACAGTCTGGTATCACCAGTTTAACTCCAGTTTATCGGAAGTTTCATCACCAGCTTATTGCCAGTTTACCTCCAGTTTATTGCCAGTTTACCTCCAGTTTATCACCGTTTTATCACCAGCTTATTGCCAGTTTACCACCAGTTTACCACCAGTTTACCTCCAGCTTATTGCCAGTTTACCACCAGCTTATCACCAGTTTACCTCCAGTTTACCCCCAGTTTATAACCAGTTTACCTCCAGTTTATCATCAGTTTGCTGCTGTGAAACTGGAGGCCTGTGTTTCTTTGTATTGGTTTTCATTCAGTCGTGGTTTTGTAACTCTTGTCTTGTTTCTCCTTCAGTTTTCCTAACTGGGACTGTCGCCTGGACAGCAGGTCAGTGGACGATTTAACTGTAATCTCAAAACATCTGTTCCTTCACAGTCTTCTCTGTCAGTGTATGATGTGTTTCTGTGTAGTAGTGATGAACCTACAGAGAATTATCAGTGACTCTGCAGCTTTACAGAGCTTTATAGTGAGTTTCAGCTCATTGTTTAACTGTCCGGCTGTAACTTTACTGTTTTGGTTCACTCTCAGTGCTCACATAGCGTCGTTTTTAGAGAAAAAGCTGTAAAAAGCCACTATACTCAACCTGTTCAGCACCAAACTCTGTGTTCACTACGAGTTTCTGCTGCAAACTGGTGGAAGAAACATCAGTTATGCAGGTTTTAATTGAAGCTTTGTCATTTTTAAGGGACAACCAATCGCAGAAGAGGAAGGATGAAGGAAAACCCGCCCAGCTGGATCAGGTCAGATCAGATCTGGCCAATCAGAGCACCAGTAAGTAGAGACACCTTATTGTTCTCTGTGATGCTCCTCATCAAAGCTCTAACATGTTTTATCTTTCTGTGTGTCTAACAGAGCCTCAGCCCAATAAAAAGTCCCAAAAGAAGGTAAAGTGGAGATCCTGTTAATGCTCAGAAAGCTCATTTGTGTCTTTATCAGCTTGTGTTGCAGACTGATTAGTTTAAACGCTCCCTCATAAACATCTGGTTTGTGTCTCAGGCGTCAGAGAAAGGCAAAGTGGTGTGTGTGAAGTTTCCTCCTCAGTCTGTGGATGAGACGTATTTGAGGAAACTGAGCGATCCGTTCGGGAAGATCGTAAAGATCCTCATGTTTCCATCTTTGGTGAGTCTATTCACACATTTCAATACATAATCATCACAATATTTTATACAATGATACATGATGCATAAATACATGTTTGCTGTTGTGTTGTTGAGTGATTTAAACACATTTACAGTGTTTGTTTTCTTGTATTGAATAACTGAATAATTTTATAAACTCAGACAAAACAATTGAAAATTGCTCTCCAGTAGCTGTTAATGAAGCGTCCATACTAGACTACATAGCTCAAAGGAAGAAAAAAACGACCACAAGCACAAAGATTGATGTTAGTCCCTGTGCACAATTATTCTGTTATTTGGTTGTAATGACACATCCCTAATGTATAAAAGCATGAAGACAACATGCTAAAAGACATATTCCTCAGTTGGTAAAAGTGTGATTGGACTGATGTTGTTTTTGTGTTTAGTTCATAAGATGTAAATAACAGCGGTTTGTAGTGATACTGAGGTCAGTGAGGAGGGGCTCTCTGAGTTTAATGATGGTCTGCACATCGTTGCATTTGTTGACAAGAAGAAGCATGTAGATCACCACAACAGCTCAGCTTTATAAAGGAAATATTCTCCATAATCTCAGTCAGAAATCAGCTCTTTCATGATGTTTTTGTAGTTTTCTGTTTGTTTCTTCAGCCTCATTTTCTTAATCAGACTCATTCAAGTAGTAAAAAACTGTCATGAAATGTGTGAACATTAACAGCAGCACACAGTCTGAGCAGCAGAAACGGTGTCTCATCTTAACGCTGTAATCCCTGCAGGCGTTTGTGGAGCTGGGCTCCGTGGACCAGGCGAAGGATCTGGTGAAGTTTCACAACAACTATCCTCCGACTGTGAACGGAGAGCAGATGGAGTTCAGCATCTCCAACACCTTCAACTTCCTGCAGGTGAATATTCATCCGAACCAACGTCTCACACTGAAGAAACACAAAGTAATACTTCAGAGACAGTGCAGCACCGATGCATCCTCACAGAATGATCTAAGGACAGACAGTCTTATCAGTACTGGAGACAAATAAATATGATGCTCTGGTTTTTTTTTTACTAGAAAGCCTAAAATAACAGTTACTTTCTCGTTGTGTTGGGATGAGAAAGTGTTGGGATGATCAGTGTGAAAAGAGTGAAAAGATGCCAAAATTCAATACAAATGTATATGTAAAGATATTCTCTTGTCAGATTATAATGTGTGTGTATAATTATAAGTGTGTGTGTGTGTGTGTGTGTGTGTGTGTGTGTGTGTGTGTGTGTGTGTGTGTGTGTTCAGAGCTCTCGGGTGGTGAGTTTCACCCCGAATCCGACGGGAGAGGACGGCCAATCAGATCTCATCAGCATCGTCAAACGCTTCGGCCCGCCGCTCTACACTCTGTTCCTGCCGTCTATGGTGAGCAAACAAACTGTCAATCAAACACAGATCGAAGAAGAAGAAGAAGAAGAAGAAGAGAGAAATTATGAGTCAAAGACAGGAGAAGGAAAAGTGTTTTATAGCATATATATAACATCTGATTAGTAAAGTTTAGTCCACTTAAATACACTGTAGGTGGATAAAATATGTAATATTTACTCATCTTGCCAACACTTATTTGTCACTGACCCATTTACAGACATGAGAGCAGATAAGAAACAATTAAGACAATGAATGTTCATGGATCACATTAAATATTTAATTAGATTACTGGAGAAAATATGTAAAATAAAAGCAATAATTAAATAAACTAAAAGAATCAAACTGAAAATCTGCATAAAATGAATGAAAAGCTGTTGCTCTATACTATAATCTTCTTCTTTTATTGTGTTATGTTTATTAAAGCTCAGATGATCTTTTAGTGATTTTAGCAGAAATATTAATAAACTGTATTTTGTATCTTTTCAGGCGTTTGTTGAGATGAAAATTGCCACTGACGCTGAGAAGCTGGTCGAATATTATTCTTCCAACACTCTGAGGATCAACAGCGACTTCATCAAAGTTTCCTTCTCTGGAGAATACAAGAGTCTGATGTGAGCGTCACTGATCAGCTGTCTTTTTTTGATTGATCGGTTATTGATCGGGAGTAATATTCCCTCTGTTCACGCACCTCCAGACTCACTAACAGTTTCTTTCCCTGGGCCATAAGAACTTTAAACAAACAATGGCAATTTTTGGCAGCCTAAACGTGCCCAAAAAGTCATGAAAATTTTCACACATGCCAGACCTGGTGAAAAATGTGCAAAATGGCTCTATAGCGCCCCCTAAGCAAATGAAAAAAATTGAGCCCCTCGCCCCAGATTGACATAGACAAATTAAATTTGGTAAGCATATGTATCATGTAAAGACGCATAAAAAAGTCTCTTGGACCCATACCCTAACTCCAACAGAAAGTCGGCCATTTTGAATCGAATTTGGCGCCATTTTTGCGATTTCGACGCATCGTATATTTACAAACTCCTCCTAGAGATTTAATCTAACCGATTTCAAATTCACTCAGAGTCGTCTTAAGACATTAGAGATGAAAAGTTAGTAAAATCTTTTTTCTACGTTAAACATGCCTGCCGTGGTGTTGTAGCAAATCTAGCTAATTAATTCTATTGATTTTATTAAGTGTAATACCCTCCTACTATGTCATCTTTATTAGCTGCGTTATTGTCTTTAAAGTACATATGGAGTGGCACATGTAATCTCATTATATATTAAATGTAATGACAGTAAAGCTTTCTATTCTATTCTATTCTATCATTGATCAGGACTAATATTCCCTCTGTTCTGTCCTGCAGGCGCGTCCAATCAGCAAAGAGGTACGAAGAGGAAACCGCAACCAAGAGGACGAGGAGTACGAGCGCAGAGCGAGAAGACAAAAAGACGAAGAGCGGCAAGACGGACAACGAGGGAGAGACCACGAAGACTGACGGGGAGAAGACCGGGTCCAGCACGGAGAGGAACAGGTCCAGAGATAAATCCAGCAGAGACAAGAGAAGCAGGTCTAAGTCCAGGTCCAGAGATGAATCCAGAGAAACGTCAAGCAGCAGATCCTCCAGGCAGAACAGGTCCAGAGAGAGGAAGCCAAGGTCCAGAGAGAGGAGGAGCAATTCTAGAGAGAAGAGGAGCAAATCAAGGTCCAGAGAGAGGAAGAAAAGGTCCGGAGGCACAAAATCACGGTCTAGGTCTAAAGAGAGGAGGTCTGCATCCAGAGAGAAGAGGAGCAAATCTAGAGAGAAGAGGAGCAAATCAAGGTCCAGAGAGAAGAGGAGCAAATCCAAATCTAGAGAGAGGAGGTCCAAGTCCAAAGAGAAGACTGTGGTTCCAGAGAAACCTGAAAAATCTGGTAAGAAAAAGCCCAAAATGAGGCTTCATCATGTTTCTCAGCAGTCAGAGGGAACCAGGGTTTATTATGGTTTGGACATTTTCATTAGTTTTAGTTTTCCTCTTCATCACCACACTTTTACTTGTATCTACTGCAGGGTCGGAGTCTAAAAATTCCCATATTGTCTTTATGTATTGTTTTCTACCTGGAACAACTTCTTCTTCTTCTTCTTTATAGAAAATCGGAAAATGCATGTCAAGCAGGCCTCTGCTCTGCTGCCACCTACTGGCACTAACCCGTTATTTCAAGAAGTCAAACTGAACAAGACAGTAAAAATCGAGAGAGAAAAAACTAAAACTAAGCTGATTTTATCTGCAGTTCAGTTTAGTTTTAGTTAGTTTTTCATTATTTCATTGCTAGTGTTAGTTATATTTAACTATAATAACCCTGGAGGGAACAGAAGCTGCTTTACTGCCATCGGTTTCTTTTCTTTTTTTTATGGTCAATATGTTTATTAAGTTTTTTTCCAAGGCATTATGGTAACGTTCAAAAGGGGGAAAAAAGGGGAAAATAACAAAAAAAATGTCAGAAATCGATTGAATGTGTTGAAGTTGCATTTAAACCTGCCTTTGAAGTTGTTACTGTGAGCTTTAAGAAGTGGCAGCAGGTTATTTTTCTCTGTTTTCTGACATTTTATAGACAATCAGTTAAAGAGAAAGAATCAGTCTGAACATTTAACTCGCAGCCAGAACCAGAAGCCGCCTTTTTAATCTGATTCTGTTTTTAAATTGTTGAATGTATGAAAGTTGTATTTAAATGAAATTCTTCTTCTGTCCACAGAGACAATAGAGTCCAGGACCGAAGCCGAACCTCTTCTCAAGGACTCTGAACCTGAAACTGGAGAGAAAGAAGCGAGCGAGCTGGAAGCAGACGAGTGAGTTTTATTAAACATCACTTTTTTTATTATAATAAAGTTTATTTATGTGGCTTTCAGAGGAGTTGGGTTAAATATGTGAATGATATTTCCTGTGTTTATATACACAACTAATACTTTATGACGAATATTATCTTATTTAATATATATTATATATTATTATTAAAGAGTTTTGCCATTTACTGACTCATTATTGACTGTTATTCGGCATCTATTTAGGAGAATATTAATTTTAAATGATAACATACATGAAATTAGGGCTGTAGTTTTGATAAATAATCATCAGTAATGAATAAATGGGTAAATTAGAAGAGTAATTTTACTGTAATGCACCTTTAAAAGCAGGAAAAGACACGTATGCTATAGTCTCATATCATGATATCGATATAATATTAATATATTACCAAGACAGACGTGAAATGATTTAGTGAAAAGTTAATGTTGTAAATGCTGCTGCAGGTCGTCTGCAGATGAGAGCGACATCGAGGGGATGGAGGTGATCGGAGAGGACGGAGAGAATCTGGAGGATGAAGATTTAGAAGCTCTGGATGACGCTGATGTAGAAAAGGAGGAGGAGGAGGAGGAGGAGGAAGAGACGAAGGAGGAAGAGAAGGAGGAAGAGAAGGAAGAGAAGAAGGAGGAAGAGAAGAAGGAGGAAGAGAAGAAGGAGGAAGAGAAGGAGGACTCACCTGAACAAGGTAGAGATACAATCTGAGCCGCCTCTGAAAAGACGAGACAAACTTTCAGGTAGAAGATTTCCTAAACTGTTAAACTTACTTTTCAGCCGAAGAAAAGAAGGAGGAGAAAGCTGGAGGAGCAGGTGATGATGGGAAGAAAGAGGAGGAGAAGGTGGAGGAGAAGAAGCAGGAGGAAGAATCAGAATCCAGCAGAGCAGCAGAGGAGACAGCAGACGCTCAGCTGGAGGACGATGAGGTAAACAAATATTTTTAATGTCAAATAAACATCAAATAAATACAAAAAAAATACAGTATTGTGCAAAAGTGTTAACCCATCACCAGCTTTGTTGTTTTAATGACCATCCATATTTATTTTTCAGTCTCTTTATTAAGATACAAACAGAAAATACAGGAAATATTTAGACAAGGCAGCTTTATTTATATAGAGCATTTCATACACAATGTGCTTTACATTAAAACAAATATTCAACAGGAAGAATTGGAAGCATAAAAACATACAATTAAAAACAAGAAAACCCAAATATAATAAAATAAAACACAGAAAAATAATAGACAGAAAGAAAAAGCTAGACTAAAATAAAGCATGAAAAATGATTTGCATTCAAATTAAATTAAAAGCATGTGTGTATGTATGTATGTATGTATGTACGTATGTATGCATGTATGTATGTTTATGTAGCTTGTATGTACCCAAGTGTATAGCTAATAGGTATGTAACTTAGATTGCTAATGAGTACATCAGCCATCGTGTGAACTTCCTTTATTTAAAGGACGATTGTTAAAACTTATCCTAGAAATGTATATGAAATAATGTCACCCCGAGCAACGAAAAATCAATAAAAAAAAATAAAATAAAACATTTAATTTAAAGGACATACAGTGTAAATGAAAGATTAACATTTAAAGTGCTTTAAAAGCTCAAAATGAAACAAAACAAACAGAATTACGCAAAAAAAAACATTTTAAATAAAATTTTCAGAACAAAATATCTTCTACAGGCTAAAGTCAGTATTTAGTGTGACTTCCTTTGGCACTGAGCACATCTTGAACTCTTTTGGGCAGACTATCCTGAAGTTGAGAGTTGCTTTACTGATGCAACATTATGATTTTATGTTTGTCAAATTCTCTGATCTTTGGCATTTTGAATGGAGTGATTAAACTCAAACATGGTGTAATTCACCTTTTTCACAGCAGTCATTTCGACATGAAATAGTCGGACGAAAACAGATGTTAAAGATATTAATTAAGGTTCCTTTCCATTTAGGTTTAAGAGAGTCAGGTTCCTGTTATTGCTCCAGTGTAATGGGAGATCACACTTTAGTCTATGGAAGCTGTTTTTAATACAGCATACACATTTCCTGTATTATTCTGGTTGTATTCTAATAAAATAGACTGAAAAATATTTATATATGGTTATTATAGCATTGCTAAAACATCGCATCTAATGGTAGCCTGAGACTTTTGCACAGTCTATATATATATATGAGATGTATGAATGAAAAGTGCCCTAATAGCTGCTGTTAAAGTCAAATCTATGTGCTAATCAATAACTGACCCTGCAGGAGGAACCAGGCTTCCCAGTAGATCTGGAGAACTGCATCACTCTGGATGAAGTGGAAGAGTCTGATGAGCCGGTTACTGAAGGAGGTCTGAACCATTTAATCTGATGTTAAAAACTGAATTAAAAATGTTAAATAAGACGTTTAAAGGCTTGAAATCATAAGCAATGTTAAATTATCTTCTTCATCTTATTTAACAACAGTTTTCTGTTTTATAATTCATATTTTATTTTATTATTTTGCCGTTTGTGTTGCAGAAGAAGAAGAAAAACAAGAAGAAGAAGAATGCAGAGATGAACCGGAGGTGAGGAGGAAATAATTATGTTCATAAAACATCTCGACCGTAAAAACCTGTGTATTAGTCTCAGTCTATTTTGGTGTTTGTCATGCTGGGAAAAACACTTGTCTATTACAGCCTGGTTTATATGAATGCAGCAGTAGTTATTCATTTATATACATATATATATATATATATATATATGTTTATACTCCAAAACTTTCTTAATTTGCTTTTATTAGAAACACAATAAAACATGTTTAATACAGTAACTTTATATATTTAATACAGTAACTTTACATGTTTAATACAGTAACTTTATATATTTAATACAGTAACTTTACATATTTAATACAGTAACTATTAAACATGTAAATTAACTCTACCAACTTAGGCTGAGTTTCAATTAAACCTTTTAAAAGAACACAGTAACTTTATATATTTAATACAGTAACTTTACATATTTAATACAGTGTGTAGCTGTGTGTAAATAGATTACTGCACCTGAGTTACGCTTCAACATCAGTTTGGTCTGTATACACTGAAACATCACAGCAACTAGTGTCTGAAATACTTCTGATCAACACACTGAATCATTTCAGCATTAACGGCTCTCATTAGCTGCAGACACAGCTGGAACAAGCAGCGCTGTTTATAGGATGTTATAGTTCATAAGTGTGGACATTCACATCATTATCTTTATAGTTATAGTTATTGTTCTTAATGTGAAGCCCTTTACATTCCTATAATCATATCCAGATCCAACTTCTCTCTGTATTTTACTGCTGTATAAGACGCACCTCACTTTTAAATGATAACATGTTGCATTAAAGGTTTTTACAGTAATTCATATATTATTATTATATTAATTCTTTTCCTGCAGGGTCCGTCCACCAGAGTGGTTTACTTCAGTAACCTGCCGCAGTGTTTCTACACCGACGTCGAGTTCATCGGACTGGTGAAAGGTTTCGGGACGGCGGTTCGCTACTTCCTGATCCGCCGCCGCCGAGAGGTCTGAAAACTAAAACATTCACACGTCTCTCTTTACTTATCACTCATATTAGATTATTCCTTAAAGACTACTGTGTGAATGTGTTATATTTTCTATTAACCCTCCTGTTGTCCTCGAGTCAAGGAAGGAAGGGAGGGAGGGAGGAAGAAGGAAGGAAAGGAGGGAGGGAGGAAGGAAGGAAGAATGAAGGAAAGGAGGAAGGAAAGAAGGAAGGAAGGAGGGAGGGAGGGAAGAAAGAAGGAAGGTAATGGGGAGGAAAGAAAGAGAAGGAGGGAGGGAGGGAGGGAGGAAGGAAAGGAGGGAGGAAAGAAGGAAGGAGGGAAAGAAATGAGGGAGGGATGGAGGAAGGACAGATGGAAGGAAGGAAGGAGGGAAGGAAAGAAGCAGGGAAGGAGGAAGAAAGGAAAGAGAGGAAGGACATACGGAAGGAAGGAAGGAAAGAAGGAGGGTTGGAGGAAGGAAGGAAGAAAGGAAAGAGAGAGGAAGGACAGAACAGTCAAAACAGGACACGAAGGTTAAGTGAAGAAACGTAGCGTTAGGGTTAGATCTGATCTGTGTGTGTGTGGCGTCTCTTCATCTTCAGTGTGTGTTGGATGTTTCAGGGTTTCATCGAGATGTCGAATTCCTCGGAGGCTGTGAGAGCTGCTACAGAGCTCAGCTGTAAATCTGTGTCCCTCAAAGGCTCCAAACTCACCGTCCAAATCACCCACAAATACTCACGGCTCACTGCAGGGTCAGTGTCTCCGAATGTCTCCAGTCCTGTCTCTGTCTCTGTCTCTGTTGAGTCCTGACTCCTCAACACCTGACTCTGTGTGTGTGTGTGTGTGTGTGTGTGTGTGTGTGTGTGTGTGTGTGTGTGTGTGTGTGTGTGTGTGCAGGTGGGCTGTTCAGTCGGACGATGACCAAAAAGACGAGCGAAGGAGTCAAAGCAGCAGCAGCAGGAGGAGCGAAAGACACAGCAAATCCAAGACATCAGAGGAGGAAGAGGAGTCCAGAGCGAGAAAGGAGCCTTCGAAAAAAACTCCAGAGAAAGAATCAGGGTCTAAAAAGACTCCCGAGACAGAGTCGGGAGAGATCTCCAAAAATGTGTCTGAGAAGGAATCAGCTGCAAAAAAGACTCCAGAAAAAGAGTCATTGGACAAAAAGAGTGAAGAAAAGATCTCCAAAAACATGAGAGAGAAGACCTCACCTGCAAAAAAGACTCCAGAGAGAGAGTCAGGGTCTAAAAAGACTCAAGAGAAAGAGTCATTGGACAAAAAGACTCCAGAGAGAGAGTCGGGGTCTAAAAAGACTCAAGAGAAAGAGTCATTGGACAAAAAGACTCCAGAGAGAGAGTCGGGGTCTAAAAAGACTCCAGAGAGAGAGTCAGGGTCTAAAAAGACAGAAGAGAAGATCTCCAAAAATGTGTCTGAGAATGAATCAGCTGCCAAAAAGGCTCCAGAAAGAGAGTCATTGGACAAAAAGACTCCAGAGAGAGAGTCAGGGTCTAAAAAGACTCCAGAGAGAGATTTAGAGTCTAAAAAGACTCCAGAGAGAAAGTCATTGGACAAAAAGAGTGAAGAAAAGATCTCCAAAAACATGAGAGAGAAGACTTCACCTGCAAAAAAGACTTCAGAGAGAGATTCATTGGACAAAAACACGGAAGAGAAGATCTCCAAAAATGTGTCTGATAAAGAATCAGCTGCCAAAAAGACTCAAGAAAGAGAATCAGTGTCTGAAAAATGTCCAGAAGAAGACTGTGCATCCAAACTGAGTGAAGAACAGAAGGTGAGGAAGACATCAGAGGAGGATAAAAAACCTCCAGAAGAGACCGATGAGAAAGAGTGTAAAAAGGAGAACATGCTGAAGAGGAATGCGAGCGATGAGAGTGACGACTCTGTACCTGAAAAAAAGATCCTGAAGAAAGAGTCGACAAGAGAAAAGAGTGAAGAAGAGTCAGAGATGTGTGAGACTGCAGAGAAGGATCCAGATCAACCAGACTCCACTGCAGATCCTCAGAGACAACAAACAGAGCAGGTACAGCTGAGATCTGAAGATTCACACTCAATCTAATAACATATGAGCTATTTAATACCTTTAATACCACTGTACACAATATAAACTATGTTATTATGAAGCATATGATTATTATTATTATTCTGAACATCTGCAATTTTCCTCTTAACATACACATATATATATATTTTAATCCTGTGTTTTACAGAGAATCAGTTATTAAGAATAATAAAAAGCTGCATCACCTGCAGACTGATACTGATCCTAAGACAAGAGAAGATATTCCTTTTATTAATCCCAAAGTGGGGAAATTTACATTATTGCAGCAGCAAAGTGGAGAGTGAAAAAAAATAGAAGAGCATCAATAGAATAGATTAAAGAACAATAAATAAGTACACAAACAATAAAACAAACAATAGTAGTAAAAATATATAGTAACACTATGTAGAAAGCAGGTGGGGAGTTCCGGTCCTCTGAAATGAGGCCAACGCGGAAGTAACTTAAAACTGCATTCTATCAAAAGGCCACCAGGGGGCGACCGTTTTGGTGTCAAAAGGACTTCCGTCTCTATACAAGTCAATGGAGAATTCACCAACTTCTCACTTGATTTCTAACCTCAGTAAACGTTTTCAAAATGTGTTTATGGTCTCAATCGCTAGTTTAAAGCCTTCTTCAATGCAGTATGATGTTCATTTGGGACATTTTGGCCTCCCTGATTTTATATGTGACGATAAAGCAGGGTATGCATTAGGGCGTGGCTACGTGGTGATTGACAGGTTGATTGGTTCACAGGTTCAGGAGGGCGCCTCATGCTCCTCCTGATGCCCATATAAGTAGGATCCCTGTTTTTATTTTTCCCAGCATGCACCTGATATTTTCAAGTTGGCGCTGCTCAGATCCGATACTATTGGTCTCCGAGCAGCAGTCCACAAACCAATGGGTGACGTCACGGATGTTACGTCCATTTCTTATATACAGTCTATGGTCAAATGATAATATACCTGAGTTGACTGTTGTTGCAAATATTTTAGGTGAAAATATACACACACACACACACACACACACACACTCATATAGTCAAGTTTTATTGACTCAGAATAAACTAATAAAACACTTAACTGACTGTAATATGTTATCTGAGCTCTTTTAGTGAGCATGTTTGCACCTAAATCACTGAACCTAAAGAGTGAAATGATCGCTGACATGCATCAGTCTTGTAGTTAATGTTATATTAATGATGTTGGACTTATAAATGTTGATGTGTGATTGGTTTGTAGGAAGCTGCTGCTGGACCTGCAGAGGGAGCCAAAGCTGCACTCAAACCCTCCAAACCTGTTGGTGAGATGATACACTGCTGCATCACGTTTCACTCACTTTAACCTGCGTGTCGTCCTCCTGGGTCAAATTGACCCCGTCTGTTTTGACTGTTTCTTCCTTCCGTCTTACTTCCTTCCGTCTGTCCTTCTCTTTTTCCTTCCTCTCACTTTCCTTCCTTCCTTCCTTCTTTCCTTCCTCCATGCCACTTTCTTCCTTCCTTCTGTCATTCCTCTCTTCCTACTTTCCTCTGTCCTTCTTTCCTTCCTTCTGTCCTTCCTCTCTTCCTTCTTTACTACCTCCCTCCATCCTTCCTTCTTCCTTTTCTTCCTTCTTTCTCCCTTCCTCCCTCCTTTCCTTCCTTCTTCCTTCCTTCCTCCCTCCTTTCCTTCCTTCTTTCTCCCTTCCTTCCTCCTTTCCTTCTTTCTTACTCCCTTCCATCCTTCCTTCCTCCCTCCTTTCCTTGACTCGAGGACAACAGGAGGGTTAAACTGAATACAAACACCTGTACGAGCTGCTGACATCACCTTAGCTCTGATTGGAGGAGCAGCAGCGGTGCGTTCACTGACACCTCGTTGCGTCTGTTTTTTCTTCTTGCAGGAACAGAGTTTGTTCGTCCGGTCGTCGGTTACTTCTGTAACTTGTGTCAGGTGATCTACGCTGATGAGGACGAGGCCAAACTACAGCACTGCAGCAGCCAATCACATTACGCTAAATACCAGGTGAGAAAAACATGTTTATTATATTACTGTATCTTTAATATCTTCATACATGTGACTTGAAGACTTATGGAAACTGTTTTTCACTTTATATGATATTTATTGACTGAATAGTTCAATCAAAACAATAACTGATGTCAGAGTGAAAACAGTCTTTATGAACTAAGTTTTTAAACTGTAAGTAAACAACTGATAATGTGTTTTCTCTTATATTTAATCTCAAACTAATCAGTTTGATTGTTATGATAAACATTTTAAATCCAGTCAGTCTAAAGTGAATGTGGAATAAACAAGAAAACATTCAGATATTTGAACAAACATGGTTAAATGATCAATTATATTACTGAATTGTTGTTATAAGCAGCTGGTATTACTGACAAAATGTAAATGGTAAATGGACTGTACTTATATAGCGCCTTTCTAGTCTTTTCGACCACTCAAAGCGCTTTACACTACAACTTATTCACCGCATTCACACACATTCATACACTGATGGCAGGAGCTACCACGCAGGGTGTCAATCTGCACATCAGGAGGAATCTAACCATTCACTCGCATTCATACACCGTTGGCACAGGGGTTAAGTGTCTTGCCCAAGGACACATCGACACGTAGACTGGAATCGAACCGCCAATCTTCCAATTGGAGGACGACCGCTCTACCTCCTGAGCCACAGCCGCTGTGATATGATGTTAATAAAATCATGTACTTAGTCATTTTAGGCTTTTAAATGAAGTACTTTATCAATCCTAAAGGGAATTTAAAGTAGTTAAATATTGTCCCACCTGGTCTTCCATTATTTTTTTGCCATGAGAAAGATGTTAAATTAAATCGATGTGAGATTTATAACATCTTAAATTTAATTTTGTTCACTGCAGAAAGTCTGGAAGTGGTGGAGAGATTCTCTGATTCTTTTATTTTGTCTTGAGACCAATTTAATTTTCACGTCACCTTCATTGGAAACCAGTTTTTGTAGAAAAATCATCCAACATGGCTTCTTCTTTTTAATTTCAAATGGGTATTAAAATAGAAATAAAACTATTTCTCTGTAGAGTTACTACAAAACCTAACAAGAACTCTTCTGTTTGGATCTCTACAGTTTGTGAAGCTCTCTGTATGACATTATTGTATGAAATGTTTAATTATTTTTTAAAGTTTCATTATTTTTGCCGCTGATTCTGACAGAAAGCTTTGGTCTTGTGTCTTTAGGAGCGCACAGGGAAAGATCCGTGGACGAGCTGAACACCTGAAACTGAGAGGAACATCTGACTCTTAACAAAACCGTCTTTGATCTAAAACGCCACGAGGTGCTTCACGTTACTTTAAAGTCAGAGAGAAACTGAAACTGTCTTTTTTGAGCTCATTCAGTGTTCTTCACTTCAGCACTTTAGTTAGACTCCAGATGTGGTGGAAACATGTAGAAAGCCTTAATTGAGTTTGTTTGTTTAAAATCAGACCAAACTTGAAACTGTGTCAAAGGTACAGTGAAGCTGCTACAGTAAGTTCTTCGTTTTGCATTTTATTTTGATAGAATATAAGGAAGGTGGAATCAACGGCAGCTGGACTTGCTGGTTGTAGATACTAAGAGACGTTTGGTTCTCAGTTTTAACTTCAGTTCTTCAGTTAAAGCTAAAGAAGAAATGTGGATGAGAGGTGAAACATCTTCAGTATCTACAACCAAGAAGTCCATCTGCCCTCCTTGACCTATTACTGGACGACTGAGAATCTTGAGACAATTTTGACAGACACAGTTTGTTGTTTTTACTGTTGATAGATTTGATTTTGTACCCAGTTGAAGAGAAAGTCTGTTTGTAAAATAACTTTTTAATTGAAGTGTTTAATGACTTTGTTGCATGCAGTCAATGTCTGCAATGGACTTAACACTTAAAAATAAAACCACATAAAAATGAAATGTCCACTCGTTTGATTTTACAGTCGTCTTCTGTCCTTTCTTCTCTGCATTGATCTGTTCTTTCTCCAGATGTTTCTGAGGAACAAACATGAAGAAACAGCAGTTTACATATTCTCATTTGGTTATTCAATGGACGATGCTCTTGTGACATTGTGATCCTACTATCGCTCCCTCTTTTTGTTTTCTTTTTGCCATGGTATCGAGAGAGATATTGAATCGTTTTTTTGTACTAATATTGTATTGAAGTTTTAAATTCTAATATGACAACCTTTGTACAGACTGTTTATGTTATTTATATGCACTCGTTTCATTTTAGCTCAGTTTGAGTCTCTGCTTTGTTTTGCTGATGTTTATTTATTTATTTATTTTAAAAAGGGACAGTTTACATCCATGAACATTTTAAATTAAAATGTAAATGCACCGGAATTAGCTAAAATAGCTAGTTTTCATCCATTGTCCCTTTACAGGTCAGGACAGAAAGAAAGAAAAAATTATAAAGTAGTTTAAAACAGACAGACATACAGAGAAATAACAGTGCAGGTTGTATAGTAGTCCAGTTATGGTTACAGTTTTGGTTATTTTTAATCCATCTCTTAAGTTTATTTTCTGAAGGATCGATAGCTGTTGTACTCTCTTACATTATTACGGAGAATATTCCAGAGGTTTGAGGCGCGTACTGAGAGGACTGTCTGTCCAAACGTACTGCGCCTATAATGTATAACAGTTTATAGTCGTGCTAGTTTCTCTCCTCTCTGTGTTTGACTGACAGAGCCTCTGTTATGAATTATCCCTCGACTGTTTAGCATAAAATGAAAAGTGCCGGTTGGTGTTGCAGTTTGTCACTCTGACCACCAGAGGGTGCAATAATAATGAGGAATTGTAAAAAATGAGGATCTGTGTGTTTCTATAGAAACAAAGGGGAAATACACCAGCTATGGTAATGATAACCATAAACAAACACAGGGAGGAGTGTTTAGGGGAAGTCAGCACACACACACACTGTAATTCAATCTCATTAAAAAGTAGGAAGCTCGACTTTCCGATGCAATTGATGACTACAGTAAATCTGCACAACATAGTTTGACAATTACACCACACATCCTTCATCTTCTGCAACATAGTCAAGCCTATGTGACATTTCTTAATAATGTTGAAGTGGATGTGTTTGAATATAGGGACAAAATCGAACTTATTATATTATTGTTATTAGAATTAAACTTATTAATATAAACCCACATAAATATATAGATTTATTTTCTTTGTTTTTCATTAAATTATACAAATCAGAACAAATTAAGCCATTTCAGATGTAGATGATTATTTAATAGAGTGGAAACTGAGCTGATTCTTCCCAATGCAGTGGTACATGCCCTGGACCCCATAAGGAGGAATAGTCCATAAGAAGACTACCCCCCTGTCTATTATTCATTTTCACTGTGGACATTCTCAGACTGACTAACCCAAATATGAATGTACTTTTTGTAGTCATAATTGCAACTTGAATCTTAGACGTAAGTCTCGTATTTACAGGTTGGAATCTCATGATCACAATTATTCCATTATGATATGAATGTGACATAAAACCCGCCACACTTCAACTGCTGAACCTCAGCCTTCACCATTTAAAGGTATTAATTTAAACAACCGATAGGTGACATATTATTTTGACAATCATTAGTGATTTGATATCCAAATAAGTGAAAAAACTATGAAACTACTATACAAACTAGTATAAAATAAAACATTATTAATATCCACTTCCCATTATCCCATTACAGTTCAAGCCTTTGTAATACACTAACAACAGAAACAACAACTGGACTCAGTTTATGATTTGATTAATTTTACAGTTAATCATGTGGAAACCATGTTCATATTTACAACCAGCGAGAGATCATGTCGGTACTCAATACCATCAGCTGTGTGTGATCCTCTGCAGACTGAACTATCTGGTTAGCAGTGAGAAAGTTGCTCTCCCTCCTACAGAGGACACAGAGACACTGAAGAATCAGACCAGCCATACCAGAAACCAAACCCAGCATACAGAGGCTGAGTGAATGTGGTATTGAAGGTGTGGAGGTGGATCAGTGTGTCAGAGGAGACTCTGTAGAAGGACAGAGTGCCAACAGGACAGTCCACATACACTGCTACTCTGTTAGAGACAGAGGATGAGGAGGAGGAGGAGGAGGAGGAGATGGATGTTTCTCTGTTATCGTGCCAGACAGAGTAACCACCCTCAGAGCAGAATAGACTCCAGGACTGATCGTTCTTTCCAAACTCACAGTCATCACTGAGTCCTTTTCTGCTGATTCGTTTGTAACTCACTGATATATCGATTCCTCCTTTACACTCGACCTCCCAGTAACAGCGACCAGTCAGGTCATTTCTGCACAGCAGCTGAGGACACCAGTCAAATCTGTCTGGATGATCAAGATATGACTTATACTCCTTCACACGTGTCACCTTCCTATTGTTGTCAGACAGTTCAAGGTGTGTGTATACAGTGTTTGGATCCAGTGTGAGTTTACAGAAATCTGACGGAGAGAACGAGACACAATACAGCTGCAGTTATTGATCTATCATCTGTATGATGATGAAATCATCTTCATCCTCAGTAGGATGTGAATGAGTGATGTCACAGTTTGATGAATGAAATGAAAAACACACTTACACTTCCTCAGACCTGGTGTCAACCATCGGACTCCAGCAGGCTGCAGACTGAAAGGAGGAGGGGGGTCAGAGCAGCACGTTCTCTTTCAGCATGCTAATATGGACATTTAATGACTGTCATACACATATATTCCAAATATGATACTTTTTGTCATATGATGATAAATATACAGTTGTGTACAGTACATACACACATTGTTCCCTTTCATACAACCTGTTCAAAGTGGGAATACTAAGCCTAAAGACATGTACATACATTGTGATTCGTTCAGCCAAACTCGATGTCAACAATCATGCTTTCATCTTTTAAGACTCATCAGTTTGTATTCTGCACTGATGACAGGACTTTTTGAACAGATGCACACTAACATGATTTTGTGTTTGCCTGCCATGTAAATCATCCTTGGTTTTCATGGAAGTCACTACATAAATCTAAGTCAGGGGTTTCAAACTCATTTTAGTTTAAGGGCCACATACAGACATATTTGATCTCATGTGGGCCGGACCATTAAAATCCACTGCATGATAACCTATAAATAATATATAGTATATATTACGACTTTACTATAATAAACCATCTATTCACACAACAGATGAACAGGCCTTAAGATGCCTTAAGAAAGATTAGATAAATCGTCCCAAACATACAACATTTTTGCAGACAGGGCTGTCAGTTTGGGGTTAACCTGGTAACAGATACTGATAAAAATGTGTCCTCAAAATCTGAATCACATTGCAATTATATCAAGTTTGACGTCCACAGGAAGATCAGAAAAATGGTGACTTAGTATTTTGCAATTTTGATACTTTGCAAAGTTATCCAGTGGGCCAGATTGGACCCTTTGGCGGGCCGGTTCTGGCACATGGGCCGTATTTTTGACACCCCTGATCTATTATTATTGTTGTTGTTGTTATGAAAATGATAATCCAGCCTGTTTCTGTTTGTTTTTCCAGAACAATCTTTGGACAACTGACAAGTAATTTCATCTCACACAGCAGTGGAACAATCTGCTTCAGTCTGAAGTGTTTGAGTTGCGTTTACTGCAGATTTCTGTTTTTCATTTTGTGTCCACCTGTCTGTCCATACCTGAGACTATCCATCTGTTTCTCTGTATCTAAGAGTGTCCAGCTATCTGTCCAAACCTGAGAGTGTCCAGTGTCCAGTGTGGATCCTCCAGTCTTGCTGACAGCAACTTCTCTCCTGAGACTCCTGGATGATTGTAGCTGAGGTCCAGCTCTCTCAGATGGGAGGGGTTGGAGCTCAGAGCTGAGGCCAGAGAAGCACAGCCTTGCTTTGTGATCAGACATCCTGACAGACTGCAGACACACAAACCAACACACATTACATAATCTAAGATTACTGCAGGATTGAAAGGTAATGTGTTTATTATTGCCACCATCAATATGTTTCTGTAGTCTTTAGAGTTAAACATAACACTTACAGTCACTACTTTTCAATTCAAAAAATACATGTCAAAGATTTTCTACACCTGAGAGTTTTCAGTGTACAGAGTGGGCTCTCCAGTCCAGCAGAAAGCTTTTTCACTCCTGAATCCTGAAGGTTGTTGTTACTCAGGTCCAAATCTCTCAGACTAGAGGACTGGGAGCCAAGAACTGAGGACAGAGCTGCACAGCTTCTCTCTGAGAGGTTACAGCCATTCAGTCTGAAGAAACAATAATGAACAAGAAATAAGTCTTAATTTGACAATATGTAATTTGTGCCAAGCACTGATGACATGTCATAAAGCAGCCAGAGATGTGACAGTTAACAATCAATATAGATTAGTTTCTTAATTTCAGTCAACAGTGGTATACACTATGTATGTTGGACAGTACATGCAGCTAAAGTACAGTAACAATATTTCAGATTTTCTACCCCATGAAAGTTTTAAATCCTCATGAAGAGGAGACTCTAAAATGATGACATGAGAGAGGCTGCTAAACTTTACTTATAGTTTAGAGAAATATCTCAAATCAGTTGAGCCAAACCATTATCAGACCTGAGAGTTTCCAGTGCACAGTGTGGACTCTCCAGTCCACCAGACAACTGCTTCACTCCTGAATCCTGCAGGTTGTTGTTACTCAGGTCCAGCTCTGTGAGACTAGAGGACTGGGAGCTGAGAACTGAGGACAGAGCTGCACAGCTTTTCTCTGAGAGGTTACAGTCAGTCAGTCTGGAGAGACAATGTGGACAAAATATTTACTAAATTGTTAATTTTCCCTTCAATAAATCTAACTATCTGTGTACTTACAGTGCTTTGTTGGAGGCTTTGACCACTGGCATCAGCCTTAGAAGAGCTTCCTCTGAAGCAGAGTATTTCTTCAGGTCAAACACATCCAGATCTTTTTCTGATGACAGTAAGATGAAGCCCAGAGCTGACCACTGAGCAAGAGACATTTTTTCTGTGGAGAGACTTCCTGATCTCAGGTACTGTTGGATCTCCTCCACTAGAGAACGATCATTCAGTTCATTCAGACAGTGGAGCAGATTGATGCTTCTCTCTGTAGACAGATTCTCAGTGATCTTCTTCTTGATGTACTTGACTGTTTCCTGATTGATCTGTGAGCTACCTCCTGTCTGTGTCAGAAGACCTCGTAGGAGAATCTGATTGGTCTGCAGTGAAAGACCCAGGAGGAAGCGGAGAAACAAGTCCAGGTGTCCATTTGGACTCTGTAAGGCCTTGTCCACAGCACTCTGGTAGAAATGTGCTGATGATGAGGATGTTTTTTGTCCTTCTTCCAGCAGATTGACTCCAGACTTGATGAATTTCAGATGGACATGAAGAGCAGCCAGAAACTCCTGAACACTCAGATGGACAAAGCAGAACACCCTGTCCTGGTACAGCCCTCTCTCCTCTTTAAAGACCTGTGTGAACACTCCTGAGTACACTGAGGCTGCTTTGATATTGATGCCACACTCTGTCAGGTCTGATGCATAGAATATCAGGTTGCCTTTCTGCAGCTGCTCAAAAGCCAGTTTTCCCAGAGACTCAATCATCTTCCTGCTCTCTGGACTCCAGTGTGGATCTGTCTCAGCTCCTCCACCATACTTGATGTTCTTCAGTTTGGACTGAACCACCAGGAAGTGGATGTACATCTCAGTCAGAGACTTGGGCAGCTTTCCTCCCTCTCTGCTTTTCAACACATTCTCCAGAACAGTAGCAGTGATCCAGCAGAAGACTGGGATGTGACACATGATGTGGAGGCTTCGTGATGTCTTGATGTGGGAGATGATGGTGCTGGCCTGTTTCTTATCTCTGAATCTCTTCCTGAAGTACTCCTCCTTCTGTGGGTCAGTGAACCCTCTGACCTCTGTCACCATGTCAACACACCAAGTAGAAATCTGATTGGCTGCTGCAGGTCGTGTGGTTATCCAGAGGCGAGCAGAGGGAAGCAGGTTTCCCCTGATGAGGTTTGTCAGCAGCACATCCACTGAGGTGGACTCTGTAACATTAGTCAGGATCTCACTGTTGTGGAAGTCCAGAGGAAGTCGACACTCATCCAGACCGTCAAAGATAAACACAACCTGGAACTCTTCAAACCTGCAGATTCCTGCTTCTTTGGTTTCAGTAAAGAAGTGATGAACAAGTTCTACCAAGCTGTACTTTTTCCCTTTCAGCACATTCAGCTCTCTGAAAGTGAATGGAAATGTAAAGTGTATGTCCTGGTTGGCTTTGTCTTCAGCCCAGTCCAGAGTGAACTTCTGTGTTAAGACTGTTTTCCCAATGCCAGCCACTCCCTTTGTCATCACTGTTCTGATTGGTTCATCTCTTCCAGGTGAAGCTTTAAAGATGTCTTCTTGTCTGATTGTTGTTTCTGGTCTGTCTGTTTTCCAGGATTCTGTTTCAATCTGTCTGACCTCATGTTCATCATTGACCTCTGCAGTCCCTCCCTCTGTAATGTAGAGCGGTGTGTAGATCTGATTCAGAAGGGTTGGGTTTCCTGCTTTAGCGATTCCCTCAAACAAACACTGTAACTTCTTCTTCAGGTTACACTTGAGTTTATGTTGGCACAGTGGAGCATGAGTTCCTTAAAGAAGAACATACAAATGAAATCAGTCACTTAAAATACATCTTTCAACATTTAATACTGTCAACCAGTAAGTACATAAACATATTTTCCTCAATATTGAGACATCAGTGAACATCTCATTTATCAAGCAGATCAAAATGTCATTCCAAAACAAAGTCATAGCACAACACATAGCCATGGATGGGACATAAGAGAGTTTGGAGGATACACCACCAGAGACCTCCTCTGAGAATCATCACCTTATCGTGGTGGAGGGGATTGCATGTCCCTGTGACCCTGGGAGCTGTGTTGTCAGGGGTAATAGCCCCTGGTAAGGTCTCGCAAGGCAAACTGGTCCCAGGTGAGGGTCCATACTAAGAACAATTTAAACCATTCCAAGAAACAACACAAAAGGTGAGAACCTTGCCCGGAAGAGAAAGACCAGGGCACTCTCCTGGAACCTGGCCTGGGAGGGGAGCACCGACAACTGTCTGGTGGCCAGGCCTTGATCCACAGAGCCCAAAAAAATAATGTGGAGTTGCCGCCATTTGGGCCTCCCACCTGCAAGTACAAAGTCTGGGGTTGGTTGCAATTTTGATTGGGCAATTGGCAAAGGCATGGGCCTAGGCATGCTGATCCACAGCATCATAAGTTAGCTCTAGAGACGTGGAATGTCACCTCGCTTGTGGGAAAGGAGCTGTAGCTACTGTGGGAGGTGGAGCAGTACCAACTAGATATAGTTGGGCTGACCTCATAGCATAGCACTGGCTGTGGAGCCAAACTTCTGGAGAAGGGCTAGACTCTTTTCTTTTCCGGAGTTGCCCAGTGGGAAAGGCGCCGGGTGGGTGTGCGGATACTCACAGCTGAGCACAGCAGTAGTGGAGTTCTCCTCGCGGAACAAGAGGGTCGCCTCCTTGCGTCTTTGCATTGCTGGGAGGAAGACTCTGACTGTTGTATGTGTGTATACACCAAACAGCAGTTCAGAATACCCGGCCTTCCTTGACTCTCTCGGTGGGGCCCTCGAAGGGGCGCGGCCCAGTGAGTCCATAGTTCTGCTGGGGGACTTCAACACCGATGTGGGCAATGATGGAGAAACTTGGAGGGGTGACTGGGAGGAATGGCCTGTCCGATCTGAACCCAAGTGGTGTGTTGTTATTGGACTTGTGTGCTAGCCATGGATTGGCCATAACAAACACTATGTTCGAGCATAAGGGTGTTCATAAGTGTACACCAGAACACCTTAGGCCAAAGATGATCGACTTTGTATTTGTGTTATCACATCTGCTGCTGTATGTCTTGGACACTCGGGTGAAGAGAGGACTAGAGCAAGCAGGGCAAGCTGCCAGACAGACCTGGGAAACCTGAACTAGTAGCGAGGGTGAACTGGGAACTTCTGGCGGAGGCCCTCATCCGCGAGATCTTCAACTCCTACTTCCGGAGGAACTTCTTCTGCATTCCCTGAAAGGTCGAGAACAAAGAATCCAAGTGGACCATGTTTAAGACCTCAGTTGTGGAGGCAGCTGCTCAGAGTTGCGGACGGAAGGTCATCTGTGCCTGTCAGGGCGACAACCCAAGAACCTGCTGGTGGACACAAGCGTAAAAGGAGTCTGTCATGGCTGTGTGGATGATATTCGCCCTGAGATGCTGAAGGCTCTCGACATTGTGGGGCTGTCATGGCCGACGCACCTCTTCAATGATACATATCTCTCCTGGCCTGGGAACGCCTTGGTATCCCCCAGGAGGAGCTGATGAGTGTGGCTGGGGAGAGGGATATCTAGGTTTCATTGCTCAGCATGAAGCCACCGTGACCCAGACCAGGATAAGCAGCAGAAAATGGATCGATGGATGGACCACCAGAGACACTTCAGACTGACATTGAGAATGGTGGAATTTCTTAGCCACATCTTTCAGACATATTTGCATATTAACAGAGAAAATGCAACAGTGGCATACTGCAGTGTAAGCTTTGCCTGTCCAGGCTCATGTCACTACTGATCTGCATCGAACTTGGGAAACACATAAAGATAGACATCTTTAAATTTAGATATACTGAGAGCCTCAGAACCATTTCATTTCAATTAGAAAAAAATCTTAATTCAATAAGTCTCAATTTCTTTTCAACATGGCTTTTTGACAAATTTCTATACTTTGGCTAAATTTTCAGTTCATTGCATGGGATCCACATGTAAGGTAACCTCAGGGAGTAACTAAGTAACTTTTACTTTGAGTTACGTTTTTACTTGAGTCACTTTTTATACAAGTGCTTTAACTATTACTCCAATATCATTTCAGTCAAGTTGAATAGGATATTTCAGTACTATTAACAACGATTTAACAACAAGTTAAATCGTCTTACTGCTCTGCAGACGGTCAGCCAGCTCCTCCTGCTTCATTCTCCTCAGGAAGTGTAGTGTGATCTTTAGAAATGCTTCTCTATTGCTCTTCACCTGCTCTTCCTCCTCACCATCCAACACCTCTTCATCCTCTCTGTGATTCTCTAAGCATTCTGGGTAATTTGAACTCAGAAACGTCTGGATCTTCTTCAGCTGGTTCTTCACAAAAGTGACAACGTTCTCCTCCAGCAGCTGGGAAAGAATAATATATGAATGATACAATCAAACTAAAATCATCAAGAAAACATCAGATCCATGTTGGACACACTGACAATCCACTGGTCTACAAAGTGCAGCATGGAGATGATTGTGAACAGAATAAATGTAAAAGTAGTTTTTGTACATGTACAGACCATAAATATGGAGTCCAGGTCTGTTTGATGCTGCTGGGCAGACTGACCACTGGGAACCTCTGAGCTCTCCTGGTCCATTCTGTGGAGGAATCATGAAGAATGAGCTCACATTAAGTCTGTCCACACAGAGACAAACACAAGCTAACGGCCCATCAAGTGATATTCGGATGTCAATCAATCAATCTTCATTTATATAGTGCTAAATCACAACAGAAGTCATCTTAAGGCACTTTTCACATAGAGCAGGTCTAGAACGTACTCTTTAATGTGAAAAGAGAATCGGATAACTCCCTGTAGTGGTAGCCGCTACAGCTCAGTCTGGTTGTAGCTTTCAGCTCAGTGTTTAGCTTCACCAGTTTGGCTTAGTCCCAACAGTTCTGAACAAATCTCGATACAGCTCTCCCTCCCTCACTATGCACTGCTGAAGTGCCCTGGAACAAGGCAGCTAGAGCTTCCAGCTGCTCCAGTATTAGTTTGTTTCTGCCTGTTGTGATTGGTTCAGTGGTTTGACATCTAAATTTAGGATCAAAGCGCAGGTGATGGAAAATTATATTATTCAGTAATTATTAAATGTTTCCTCTTTAACTCATGTTGGTTGTGATTCATTCAGAAGTGTAGGACTGCTGCCAGTAGAGCTCAGAGTAGAACAGAAGCTGCATCATACGTTCAACATTATCAATGGCTTTGATCCTCAATACTTGACAGATAACAATAAAACATACTTAGCATGGTTTTAACACCAGGGCCAGTGTGTGTTTAGATAGATATATCCCTCCAGTGAATAATGTGGGCAGAAGTTCCTGTTTTTAAGCTGGTGCCGTGTTGTGGAACAGCCTGCTGTTACATATCTAGCTGTTAAACATGACAGGAGCTTATAGAAGGACTTATTTATAGAACAGGGCCACAGGTTCATAATGACATCTGAAATTACATTTTTACTTTAAACATTAAATTGTCTTTGTGGTGATTCAATTTCATGTTGTATGTCTTGTTTTTTGTATTTTAACATCTTGGGACCATGGTGAAAATAAGTATTTTCCTTAACGTGACTGACTTACTTTTCTTCTGATCGTATAAGATATCCATTTTCATCTATGAACCTCATGGATGAATTGCTGGGTCCAGGTCCACGTCCAGCAGAGTCTGGTCTGTGCTGCTTCTTTGTTCTTCAACACAACACACACAGACGTTTGAGTGTGAATAATTATGGTGAAGTGATGTGAGTGGAGAACAGTGATGGACAATCTATATCTAATATCGTCCAACCGTGCCACAGGTTCATAATGACATCTGAAATTACATTTTTACTTTAGACATCAAATTGTCTTTGTGGTGATTCAGTTTCATGTTGTATGTCTTGTTTTTTGTATTTTAACATCTTGGGACCATGGTGAAAATAAATATTTTCTTTAACGTGACTGACTTACTTTTTCTTTGGTCGTATTAGATATCCATTTTCATCTATGAGCCTCATGGATGAATTGCTGGGTCCAGGTCCACGTCCAGCAGAGTCTGGTCTGTGCTGCTTCTTTGTTCTTCAACACATCACACACAGACGTTTGAGTGTGAATAATGATGGTGAAGTGATGTGAGTGGAGAACAGTGATGGACAATCTATATCTAATATCGTCCAACCGTCATACAACCAACAATGTGATCTAATAACCCATGTAAAAATACTGACACAAGACGTGCAGGTGGTTGAGTGGTTGAGCATGCATGCCATATACGCAGCAGACCCCGGTTCAAATCCCGATCTGAGGTCCTTTGCTGCATGTCACACCCCCCTCTCTCTCCCATGTTTACTGCTAAATAAAGGTGTCTATGCCAACAAAATCTTTAAAAAAATAAAATAAAATACTGACACAACTGGGGCTTGTTTCACCTCACACCTTCAATATTATTCTATCTGAAGAAAGATACTCCAAACTCACAGTTCAGCTGACGCATAATACACACTACATACTAGGAAGAACAACTTTAGTTACAGTGCATCCAGGAAGTATTCACATCCCTTAACTTCCATACATGCGATGTTTCAGTTTTTTTATTTTTAATACATTTGCAAAAAATTCTAAAAAACCTTTTTCGCTTTGTCATTAGCCTATGGGGTATTGTGTGTAGATTGATGAGATAAAAAGGAATTTTTTTTAAAATAAGGCTGTAACATAACAAAATGTGGGGGAAGTGAAGGGATGTGAATACTTTCCGGATGCAATGTACATGATGCATATGAGTACTTAATACTGACTTATTTATATCCAGAACACAGGCTCACACATGTGCACATACAACACACCAGTGGTGGAATTTAACTAAGTACATGCACTCAGGTGTTGTGTTTAAGTAGTTTTGAGGTATTTGTACTTAATTCATACTTCTACTCCACAATATTTCAGAGCACAATATTATTTGCATTTATCCAACAGCTATAGGTTTTGGTTACTAACTCAGTTAGTCAAATACAATGCATTACCATAGATGAATCTACCCACACTTAAATGAAGCAATTAATATAAAATCCACCTCAACAACTTCAACATTAAAGTAGTGATTACATGTAAAAGCATTAATATTAATCATCCAATACTAATAATACAATGAAGTTTTTAGAACTGACATCAGTAAATTAGTTAGTATGCTTTCTAGTTTCATGGTAACATGACAAAAACAGATTTGATATTTACATTTCTGTATTTCTAAAGGCACTGACTACTTGAAATGATGCAATACGTTATGATAGATAATAGACCTAGTATACCAGCTGTCATGTATTGGGTTACGTAGGCACACAACACCAGCTAGTGATAAAGTATCTACTTGTTTAACAAATAAAGTACTGGGCTTTACTGTCTTTCTGTTTGATTGATGGTCAGTTCTTGCAGCTTTATAGTAGAATATTAACTGGCATTTAAAAAATAGAGTAAAATACTTGTTCACAAAGAAACAGGAGGGCTGTGAACAAGGTAAGAAGTCTACAAGTGGAAGTCCTCCCTTGAACTCTCTTGTTGTTCTAGTTAGTGAACTAACAGCTTCTACCTGCTGAGATCTCAGAGTCAGCAGTAGGAGATGAGGAGAGGAGCAGGTTGATCTCAGGTCTCTACACTGAAAGCCTGACGGAGGAGGAGTGGTGCAATCTAGTGCATTTAAGTGTACGGTAGCCTTATGATGCAAAAATGAAAATCAGTCACACTAAAAGTAAGTAAGTTCATGTATTTGTTTCAGAGGGCACTGAAGTTAAATGCACTAAATGGGTTTAGTTTAGTTTTAATTTTAAAAAGGAAGGCCCCGGAATAAAACCCACTTGATTGTTCATTTTCAGAGACAAATCTTTTTTGTCCCTTTTCTCATCTTTACTTTCGCTATTTAATAAGGCAAAATAATGTATTCGATTACTTGATTAATCAATGAAATAATCGATAAAATTTATTGATTACAAAAATAATTGATAGAATACTCTGTTACAAAAATTATCAATAGCTGCAGCCCTAGTAAACTCAGTGTCTTCCAGGAGAGACTGTGTGAACATGTGATCTGTTATCTCCATATTTAAATGATTATCACATATCCTCCCTCTCTATGACGACCGGCTTTTCACTGATGTGGTCAGACAACACGTCATACAAACCAGTTCATTTCTAACATAACTCAATGTTTACTATCAGTTACAGCTTACTTCTGATCAGCTGATGGATGTCCTTTAAAATGAATGAGAAAGTCTTTTGACCGGTCGCTCTTTAAGGACACACAGCTGGGTTCAGGTCCAGGAGATTCTGGTCTCTGCTGCTGGATCCTGAAACAACAACAGCTCTGATAGATGTGCATGTTGGATGGAAATTAAAAGTCTGTTCAGTCTTTACAGAAATGTCCCCCTTTGATGAGATGTTGTTGGAATTTTTTTATTTAAAATATATAGTAATGTTGCTGACATTATAAACTAATCTGATGTTGACTTACTCTTCTTTTGGTCGTATAACATATCCATTTTCATCTATCAACATGCTGGTCTGGCTGTCATGTTCCCCACACAGAGAGCTTTTAGAGGGAGGGACTCCCTCCTCTCTGTCCTCACACTGATCCATAGCAGAGAAACACCTTCACACAAACACAACACATTATTTCTCTTCATTCCTCTCAGTCACATGACAAACACACAGAGCTGTATCTAATATCATACAACCTTCATACAACCAAAAGTGTGATCTAATAATCCATGTAAAATACTGATCCAAAATATTTGGCTTTGTACAAAGAGGACAAAAGTTATTGATGTGTGAACACTGACTTAGTACTGTCAACTGTGATCGGACACTCTAAACAGTGACAGTAAAATGGAGGAAAACTTCCGTGTTGATTTCTGTTGACTGTTAGTAGAGTTCACAACTACAGATTTCTGCTGTTTCTACTGGAACTAAACTAACAAGATGAACAAAGAGTCATTCAAGAGTCAAACAGTGAAAACAGTCACAATACAAACTGAATAAAGTTATAATAAATACCTTTTTAGAAGGAGAAAAGAAGTTGCAACACGACGAGCTAAGAAACAGGAACTAAACTAAAACAGGAAATAAGCAGACAGAGAGAAGAGGGGACTGGATTGAGTTGTGGCCCCTTCTGGTGGCACAAACACACACTGCAGGATGTCAGGTTAACGGATCATAAAAATATCAACAGATAGATAATTTAGTTCTGATGTTTTTAAAAGTTACATCATGTGAGTTCTGCTGAGTGGTTTTGTTTCATTTCTTTACTTTAAAACATGTTACCTTGTTTACAGTTTATTAAAATGACATTCTTTGTGAAAGTGAGCGCTCTTCAATATTTTCAAAAAGTGTCAAAACAGCACAGAAGAAGAAACATATCTTCACTTTTCAAAAATGTCTGAAAATCAGATTGGTCCTAACTAAGACAGACAAACAAGAGAACAGTAGATTATGGAAGCAAAATATTGTAATGATTCACTTACATGTCAGACACAAGAGTACCATTAAAGTACTTGAAATAAACACCACCATCAGCACGAAATAAGATAAAATAAGATAAGATAAGATATTCCTTTATTAGTCCCACAATGGGGAAATTTGCAGCATTACAGCAGCAGGTGGACAGGGTGAGGAGATGGCATGGTTTGTGAGATTTATGGCACGGGTCTGGAATCCTGCCATTTTTGAGTAGGAGGGAAAGATGGGTGTCCTGTGAGTGTGGATGACTGAGTCCATAGTGTGAATGGTTAATTCATTAGTCCTGTTGTGGTGGGGTGAATCCAGCTATGCCCAGGGTGTCTGGTTTGTTTCAGTTATAATTTCAATTTGCCTCACGTCCTTCCTGACCCCTCCGACTGGTCATCCTTCTCATTGGCATGTTGGTGGTTGGTTTGTTTATTAATACGGGAAGGCTAAAAGTGCTTTAGCCAGAAAATGAGTTTTAACTCTTTAAAATAGTCTATGGTGCCCAGTATGTCTGCTCCACATATTTACATTTACAACCAGTGAGAGATCATGTTGGTACTAAATACCATCAGCTGTGTGTGATCCTGTACAGACTGAACTGTCTGTTCAGCAGTGAGAAAGTTTTCTAACAGGAGGAGACTCTCCCTCCTGCAGAGGACACAGAGATGCTGAGGAACCAGACTGCCTGACTAAAAACCCAGGATAAAGAGGTTCAGTGAATGTGGTGTTGAAGGTGTGGAGGTGGATCAGTGTGTCAGAGGAGACTCTGTAGAAGGACAGAGTGCCAGCAGGACAGTCCACATACACTGCTACTCTGTTAGAGACAGTGGAGGAGGAGGAGGAGGAGGAGGAGGAGGAGGAGGAGGAGGAGGAGGAGGAGGAGGAGGAGGAGGAGGAGGAGGAGGAGGAGAAGGGGAGGGGTGTTTCTCTGTTATTGTGACAGACATAGTAACCACGACCATCAGAGCAGACTAGAGTCCAGGACTGATCATTCCTTCCAAACACACAGTCGTAACTGTTTCCTTTCCTGCTGATTCCTCTGTAAGTCAATGATATATAAACTCTTCCTCTCCACTCAACCTCCCAGTAACAGCGACCAGTCAGATCATTTCTACACAGCAGCTGAGTATACCAGTCAAATCTGTCTGGATTATCAGGATATGACTGCTCCTCGTTCACATGTATCACCTTCCTGTTGTTGTCAGACAGTTTGAGTTTTCTGTGTGCTGTGTTTGGATCCAGTGTGACTTCACAGAAATCTGATGGAGAGAACGAGACACAATACAGCTGCAGTTATTGATCTATCATCTGTTTGATGATGACATCATCTTCATCTTCAGTTAGATATTAATGAGTGATGTCACAGTTTGAAGTTTGCTTTGTTTTCATGAATTTAATGAGAAACACACTTACACTTCCTCAGACCTGGTGTCAACCATCGGTCTCCAGCAGGCTGCAGGCTGAAAGGAGGAGGGGGGTCAGAGCAGCACGTTCTCTTTCAGCATGCAAACATGGACATGACATCACTCTATAAAAAGTCAGTCATATGTTTCCCCTGCAGCTCTGATCCTGATCACACTGAGGAACTTTGCTATTACTAGGCAACACAGTTGTGAACAGCAGCTACATCCAACCAATCAAAGACAGGCACCTCAACGTCGCAATGACGTCTCAACGTCATTGTGAACATATGTCAGGACTGTTTAAACTGATTCACACCAACATGAAAATGATAAACCGCCTGTTTCTGTTTGTCTTTCCTGAATAATCTTTGTACGACCGAAAAGTTATTTCCTCTCACACAGCAGTGGAACATTCATGAATGATGGTGACAATCAGCTGCAGTCTGAAGTGTTTGAGGTGAGTTCACTGAAGCTTTCTGGTTTTCACTTTGTATTCACCTCTCTCGAGTTTTTTGTCCTTTCATTATTCAAGAGTGTGGTATATCAATTTGAGAGTATAAGTTATTGATTTCACATTCAGATATTTTAACATTGTCCCTTAAACCATGCTCTGCTTGGGGAATTTTAATAGTTGCTGCACACACAAAAATGGAGATCAGAAATCAGTGAGCAGAAGTTTGACAAGTGCACAGAAGCATCCTGATTGTGAGGATAAGAGCTAAAGCTGGAGCAGGAAATCTGTACAAGCAACTATATATCTTAGTGCAGAAGACAGTTTGAGCAGAAACAGAGTAAATCTAAGCACAAGCAGAAACTATTTGAGTGTGAAGGCAGGGTTTGAGGGAAAATATTACACAATTTGAATAATTCAATAAATAAATAATACTCTCAAATTGATTTACCACACTCTTGAATAAAGGTAGGAAATATTCTCCATACACCTCTGTCTATACCTGAGAATGTCCACCTTTCTGTCTGTTCCTGAGAGTGTCCATCTTGCTGTCCATACCTGAGAGTGTCCAGTCTCCAGTCTGGATTCTTCAGTCCAGCAGTCAGTAGCTTCTCTCCTGATTCTCCTGGATGATTGTAGCTCAGGTCCAGCTCTCTCAGATGGGAGGGGTTGGAGCTCAGAGCTGAGGCCAGAGAAGCACAGCCTTCCTCTGTGATCAGAAATCCTGACAGCCTGCAGACACACAAAACAACACATGTCACATGATCTGATATCACTGCAGGACTGGAAGGTTGTGTGTTTATTACTGTCATCACCACTAATCTTAATTAAACTTTATACTGTCTAGTCACTACTTCTCAATTCAAGTGGCCAATTTCCCGTAACCTCAGTCAACATGATGCTAACAGCTGCTAATGGTTTTAATCTAATTAAAATGTTAGTCAAAGAAAATGCAGCCATGATAAGAAGATTTAATAAAGAGCCGCCAGTGACAGTCTCCAACCACAATTTGTACGAACAACAAAACTCCCACACATCACATAGATAAATGACTCCGCCCCAGATGCTCAGACTTGAATACAGAACTGGAATCCCAACTAATGTGGCAAATGAAGACGGAACGTTGTAGCAATAAAAGTAAAAAATAACAGTAAGCTAACATTTCTGACTCCATTCAGTTTCAGTAATAATTCAAAGTTTTAAGGTTATCTGAAACAACAGGAGAATTAAATGGTGGTTAACCACATAACAGCTGAGATGAAGTGTCATATCACCATAGTGAGAAAAGATCACTGTCATCTGCTCTGAGACAGAACAAAGCAAAGTTATTCACAGGGTCTAAACACACTTAAAAATTTGAGTAGAGAATATGCCCAAGTGTTTATGTCCTCATATAAATCGGTTTAAATGATTAGTTGAATGGGTTGATTAATCCTGACCTGAGAGTTTCCAGGATACAGTGTGGACTTTCCAGTCCAGCAGAAAGCTGCTTCACTCCTGAATCCTGAAGGTTGTTGTTACTCAGGTCCAGATCTCTCAGATTAAAGGACTGGGAGTTGAGAACTGAGGACAGAGCTTTAACACTTGTCTCTGAGAGGTTACAGTCAGTCAGTCTGAAGAGACAATAATGAACAAAAAGACAAATAATATTTATGTTGAAATAAGTATGGATTTTGATAATATGTAATCTCTGCCAAGCACAAGCTACAAATGTTGGTGTTCTGTTAAAAACCAGAAGCACATGTGAAAGTTAATAATGAAATAATATAAATGAATAGTAATTCAGTAATATAAATCACATGGTATCAAAACATGATGAGCTTCTTTAGTCAGTCAATGATGATATCTTTGTGTTGGACTATATATGATTTTTAAGTACAGAAACATATTTCAGATTTCCTTCACTGGAATATTTTAAATCCTGATTAAGAAGAGATTCTGAAATGCCAACATGAAGGAGGTAGTTTAAATGGCATGGTTTTTATAGTGTAGAGAAATATCTCAGTCAGTTGAGACAAACATGATCTAACCTGAGAGTTTCCAGTGTACAGTGTGGACTCTCCAGTCCACCAAAAAACTGCTCCAATCCTGAATCCTGAAGGTAGTTGTTACTCAGGTCCAGTTCTCTCAGACTAGAGGACTGGGAGCTGAGAACTGAGGACAAAGCTTCACAGCTTCTCTTTGAGAGGTTACAGCCATTCAGTCTAGACAATACATTTGGAAAAACATTAAATTAATATTTATTTTTCTCCACTCTTGAAAAACTCTATTTGAATATATTTTGAATAAATCAATGAATAAATACTTTTTGTTCTCCCCTGTTGAAAAAAATGTCTTTGGATATCTTTTCAATAAATCAATTAATATATACCTATCTGTGTACTTACAGAGCTTTGTTGGAGGTTTTGACCACTGGCAGCAGCCTCAGAAAAGCCTCCTCTGAAGCAGAGTATTTCTTCAGGTCAAACACATCCAGATCTTCTTCTGATGACAGTAAAATGAAGACCAGAGCTGACCACTGAGCAGGAGACAGTTCCTCTGTGGAGAGACCTCCTGAACTCAGATACCATTGGATCTCCTCCACTAGAGAACGCTCATTCAGTTCATTCAGACAGTGGAACAGATTGATGCTTCTCTCTGCAGACAGATTCTCACTGATCTTCTTCTCAATGTACTCAACTGTTTTCTGATTGGACTGTGCACTACTCCCTGACTGTGTCAAGTCTCGTAGGAGAGCCTGAATCTGATTGGTCTGCAGTGAAAGACCCAAGAGGAAGCGGAGGAACAAGTCCAGGTGTCCATTTGGACTCTTTAAGGACTCGTCCACAGCACTCTGGTAGAAATGTGTCTCTGTAGATTCTTCTTTTCTTGTTTCAGACTTCTGGGATGTTGTTTGTTTTTCTGCCAGCAGATTGACTCCAGACTTGATGAATGTCAGATGGACATGAAGAGCAGCCAGAAACTCCTGAACACTCAGATGGATGAAGCAGAACACCTTGTACTGGTACAGCCCTCTCTCCTCTTTAAAGACCTGTGTGAACACTCCTGAGTACACTGAGGCTACTCTGATATCGATGCCACATTCTGTCAGGTCTGATTCATAGAAGATCAGGTTGCCTTTCTGCAGCTGCTCAAAAGCCAGTTTTCCCAGAGACTCAATCATCTTCCTGCTCTCTGGACTCCAGTGTGGATCTGTCTCAGCTCCTCCATCATACTTGACGTTCTTCAGTTTGGACTGAACCACCAAGAAGTGGATGTACATCTCAGTCAGAGACTTGGGCAGCTCTCCTCCCTGTCTGCTTTTCAACACATCCTCCAGAACTGTAGCAGTGATCCAGCAGAAGACTGGGATGTGGCACATGATGTGGAGGCTTTGTGATGTCTTGATGTGGGAGATGATGGTGCTGGCCTGCTCCTCATCTCTGAATCTCTTCCTGAAGTACTCCTCCTTCTGTGGGTCAGTGAACCCTCTGACCTCTGTCACCATGTCAACACACTCAGGAGGGATCTGAGTGGCTGCTGCAGGCCGTGTGGTTATCCAGAGGCGAGCAGAGGGAAGCAGTTTCCCCCTGATGAGGTTTGTCAGCAGCACATCCACTGAGGTGGACTCTGTAACATCAGTCAGGATCTCATTGTTGTGGAAGTCCAGAGGAAGTCGACACTCATCCAGACCATCAAAGATGAACACAACCTGGAACTCTTCAAACCTGCAGATTCCTGCTTCTTTGGTTTCAGTAAAGAAGCGATGAACAAGTTCCACCAAGCTGTACTTTTTCTCTTTCAGCACATTCAGCTCTCTGAAAGTGAATGGAAATGTGAAGTGTATGTCCTGGTTGGCTTTGTCTTCAGCCCAGTCCAGAGTGAACTTCTGTGTTAAGACTGTTTTCCCAATGCCAGCCACTCCCTTTGTCATCACTGTTCTGATTGGTTCATCTCTTCCAGGCGGGGCTTTAAAGATGTCTTCATGTCTGATTGTTGTTTCTGGTCTGACTGGTTTCCTGGATGCTGTTTCAATCTGTGAGATCTCATGTTCATCATTGACCTCTGCAGTCCCTCCCTCTGTGATGTAGAGCGGTGTGTAGATCTGATTCAGAAGGGTTGGGTTTCCTGCTTTAGCGATCCCCTCAAACAGATACTGGAATTTCTTCTTCAAGTTAGACTTGAGTTTACGTCGACACCTGCCAGCAGAAGTTCCTGAATGAACAAACACAAAAAAGAATATTAACTTATTTTCCTCCATCTCTTGATCAGTAAATGTCTCATTTATACAGCATGTCTAAATCTTTATAGAAATCCACTCACTGCTCTGCAGATGGCCTGCCAGCTCCTCCTGCTTCATTCTCCTCAGGAAGTGCAGTGTGATCTTCAGAAATGCGTCTCTGCTGCTCCTCCTCTGCTCTTCTTCCTCACCGTCCAACACCTCCTCATCCTCTGTCTGATTCTCTAAGCAATCTGGGTAATCTGGACTCAGAAACTTCTGCATCTTCTTCAGCTCGTTCTTCACAAAAGTGACGATGTTCTCCTCCAGCAGCTGGAACTGAATACAATATGAATGGTACAATCAAACTAAAATCATGAAGCACACACCAGATCCATGTTGGACAGACAATCTACTGGTCCACAAAGTGCAGCATGGAGATGATTGTGAACAGAATAGATGTAAAAGTAGTTGTTGTACATGTACAGACCATAAATATGGAGTCCAGGTGTGTTTGATGCTGCTGGGCAGACTGACCATTGGGAACATCTGAGCTCTCCTGGTCCACTCTGTGGAGGAATCATGAAGAATGAGCTCACATTATGTCTGTCCACACAAACAGAGTGTGAAGTGAACAGAGGATTAAGCAAATTACCGGACCATTAACCTGACACACTGTTTCAGGTGTGGTGTGAGTTGCATTGCGTTTTAAATAAAAGTAAATTGAAAAAGTTTTGAAATACAAACCTGTGTGTTTATACATGAATAGCTACTGGTGCATTCAACTAAACCAGTCTTTAATAAAAAAGTGTTTTTCCCAGCATGACACCGACTCAAATTAGACTGCGTCTTATACAGTACATCGGTGCGACATATACACAGTTTTTTGCATTAGTTCTTTTGTAGCATAACGCAACATTTACTATCAGTTACAACTCAGATCTGATCAGCAGATGGACGTCCTCCTTTAAAATCAATGTAACGTCCATTTGACCAGTTGCAGTCACAGCTCTAATAAATGTGCGTGTTGGATATAAATGAAAAGTCTGTTCAGTCGTTGCAGCTTTACATCTTACCTTCCATCAAATGGTTGTCCAGGTTTAAAGTGTATAGGTTTAGCCATGGATGAAACACAGCTGGGTTCGGGTTCAGGTCCAGGAGAGTCTAGTCTCTGCTGCTGGATCCTGAAACAACAAATAGCCCTGATAAATGTGCACAACTTACAACTCTACTTTCAAATACCTGTGGTAATCATGCTGCAACTGGGTTCTACCTCCACCGTCTTTTCAGCTTTACATCCTTACCTTGCAGATGATTGTCCCGTTTTAAAGTGTATAGGTTTAGCTATAGATGAGTCACTCTTCATGGACACACAGCTGAGTACAGGTCTAGCAGAGTCTAGTCTGGTCCGCCGCTCCAGGCTTCAACACAACACACACAGATGTTTGAGGGTGAATAATGATGGTGGAGTGATGTGAGTGGAGAACAGTGATGGACAGTTAGAGATCCTCATCTCACCTCTGAGCTTTGGTCTGGCTGTCATGTTCCCCATATCGAGGGCGTTTAGAGGGACGGACTCCCTCCTCTCTGTCCTCACACTGATCCATAGCAGAGAATCACCTTCATACAAACACAACAACACATTATTACTCTTCATTCCTCTCAGTCACATGAACAACACAGAGCTCTGACTGGAGAAAAGCAGCTCATTAACTTCAATACTAAATACACTCATCTGATAGTTGAGTCAAGTGAGGTTTTTTTTCCTTTGGAGATTCAATTTCTAAGTCTTTTTTCTCTCTTGTTTTTATGACTCTAGGACAAGTGAAAAAAGGTTTAGCCAGGATAATCTTTCTAGGTTTCCGTTTTTTACCTGGCAAGTCGTTTCTAACGAGAGGGAGAAAGAAAGAAGAGAAGAAAGATCCCTGCATAGCTTTAAAAATGTTTTTATAATATCTGGCAAATCACTTTCATTATGCTTACAATGTCTCGAATGGTTTGAAGATTAGAGGAATATACTTCATCTTGCTTTTTCTTTTTCTTTCTTTTTGGATCAGATCACTTACTTCTATTGGACAACCTTTGAAAAGTGTCTAATACACTAAAGTGTATTATGTTACCTAGACAGACACTGCTGCATTCACATCCACATCAGCTCACAGAGACTTTCCAACTTCATCTGTAGAGGAAACACAGAGAGAACGATGAAGTCTGATCTGATCTTTAATGTTGGTGAGATTCTTCTTAATATTCTTATTATTCACATCTGTAGACAATATAAACAAACATACATATTCATACCAGTCAGGCTGTGAAGTCAATGAACTCTGGTGAGTTTGAAAAAGCAACACCTCATATTAAACATACTGTTTTTTAAGTTTCTCTTAGCTTCATATAAACATAAATCTGTAAAAAGTGTACCGTTGCTTGATAAAAGTAAAAACAGGTAGTTAAAACGTACTCTGAGTAACTGTTAATATGTGGCACCCTGGACATTTCATGAGTTAAGAATGATTGTATTAGTTTCTGTTATTAACTTGGCCCCCCACCATTACTTTTCTGATTATTATTATTATATTAAATGATTGTGTAAATAGGAAAAAAGTCACCTGATTTCAGTTTGTTTGCTGAGTTATACTACTTGTTACAAATAGATGGCGGTAGCAGCCTTGTAATCCCAATGACTGACGCTGTAATCCTTCATTAAAGGAAGTCCGCTCAGTCATACAAAAGACAGTCGCAGCAGCATGATTGAAAACTTGTTGCAGCGTGTCTGAGTATAAATAAAATGATCTTGCACATGGATCACCAATTACTGCATTCAATGTGTAACAAATGCTTTACTTCAATCATTATGGATGACTACTTAGATTTCAGACTAGAAGTTAAGGTTGTCTCATCCTCAGACAAATCTGATGAAATTCAGTTGAAATAATGACATTTCCAGTTTTCTGATTATTTCTACATTTATCTGGAGGCTTTGGTCTCTTCTGGACTGTCAGCTCTTTACACAGCAGTAAAATCAGAAGAACAGTTGTATTCAGTCAGTGCAACTGCTCAGCATCAAGCACAGTCACAATGGATATTATATCATAAACACAGATTGTTCTTTACTGTTTGACACACAAGTCATGGATGAGAGTTTTAACAGAATGAATCAATCATCTTGTGCTTTGACTGCAACCTGAATCTTTCCTACAGTCTGAATACTCACATCATGTATGATGTTTCCCCTAAATTAAGATATTGTAACTGATCAAACTAAAAGTAACAGAATAAACTCATCAGTGTTTTCAGTGGAAATTCTTCAGCACTGATATGATACTAACAGTATCTCATCTCACCACTGAGTGACTTTCCTCATTCTTAAAGTCAGCTGAGCCCTGCCCCCCTCACTGAAAGAACATTTCCTCAAGTACTACACTGAAGTACAAGTTTCACGTACTTGTTCTTCACTTGAGTATTCCCATTTTATGCATTTTTATTCTTGACTACATTTCAGAGGGACATATTTTACTTTTTACAGTAATATATGTATTTGACAGCTGCAGTTACTAATTACATTGCAAATTGAACATCTACACATTTACATACAAACATGCCATTATCTTATTGAATATGTTATAAATGACCAAACAATAAATAAAATTAATTCCACTTCCACCAAATACAACGGTAAAGTGCTCCTTACACATCAGTGTGTTGGTAATAATAATCCATTAATATAATGTAACATTCACAGGGGAGTTTTTCTGTGGCTCACCATCTTTACCCAACAACAACCAGAACGTTTTCCCAAGCAGACAAACTCCTCCAACAATCAAACGGTCTATGAAAAGAACTCAAAGACCAGAAGAAATCAACCAGAGCTCCACTTACTGAACTTTTCATCATGAACTTCATCAGTGTGCAGCTCTCTCAGCACATCTGATCTGTGCGGGAAACAAGTTTCAGTTCAACTTCAACTTTCCTAAGGTGAAGTGACACTGCTTTATATATATGTGTGTGTGTGTGTGTGTGTGTGTGTGTGTGTGTGTGTGTGTGTGTGTGTGTGTGTGTGTGTGTGTGTGTGTGTGTGTGTGTGTGTGTGTGTCAGTATGCTGTCTTACTGGTTGATCTAGTCTCAGTCTGAGCTGCATTCAGGATCAAGTCTTATCCTAACTCATCTAATCTCTCCTTCAACTTTTACTTTTCTACTGTGTCTACATTATCTCTTTCACTGTTTAGCCTCAGATGTAAAAAAGTGACAAATAAACTTCACTTCAAGCTGCAATCAACTGCTGTTGTTCTACTATCATTCCACTAGATGGCCTCCTGATGCACATGTAGAGGAATTTACAGCTGTTTCATGTCAATTACAAGTGAATTGAACTCTGAGTGGCAGCCAAAGGTGACTAATCATTTATATTAATTAATTTATACTGCTTATTATACTGTTTTTTTTGCTATGAAAATAATTAAATCTAGAGATTTCAGCATTCCAGCATCTTCAGTCTGTTCTTTGAAAGTTAATCCAACAAGATGCGTAGTCAAGCCAACTTTTATTATCTTTGTACAAATAAAGATATAAATTCAAGTTTGTTGGTTTTACTAGTGATTTTATGTTATTTAGGTTAGGTTTGTACAGCTTGAGAGAGAACATCCACCAAGCCAGCAGCATGAAATGAGACAAAACCAAATGAAAAGAAGAAAAAAATTGCAGTCTGTTGAAATATATGATATGAATATAGGGTCCCAAACTGAATGTAATAAAACCCCCTGAGAGATCTCAGAAGTTACAGGTAATCATTTTCTCAGGTGGTCTATGTGTAGGAACTCAGTGCAGCGGTTCACATAGTTTTTAGCTGAATCTACTGACATTTACGCATTTATTTAAACATCATCATCATTTACAAATACACATTCACAAACATCTTCATGGATGTACAAAGACACACAGGCTTTGAAAGATTTCTGAACATCATTTGACAAACTCCTGAATAGTGCAAGACAGTATTGTAATTTGTCACTGTGGCCACCAGAGGGCGCCAATATTCATTAGCTTTTATCATCGTGTCTGTCAGTACCAATATCAGAATGATATGGTATTTAGTTGGTACTAAATACCATCAGCTGTGTGTGATCCTGTACAGACTGAACTATCTGGTCAGCACTGAGAACGTTTCTCTCCCTCCTACAGAGGACTCAGAGACACTGAGGAACCAGACCAGTGGGGCCAGAATCCAAACCCAGGACAGAGAAACTGAGTGAATGTGTTGTTGAAGGTGTGGAGGTGGATCAGTGTGTCAGAGGAGACTCTGTAGAAGGACAGAGTGCCAGCAGGACAGTCAACATACACTGCTACTCTGTTAGAGACAGAGGAGGAGGAGAAAGAGGAGGAGATGGATATTCTTTTCTTATTGTGCCAGACACAGTAACCATCATCATCAGAGCAGTCCAGACTCCAGGACAGATCATTCCATCCAAACACACAGTCATAACTGCCTCCTCTCCTGCTTATTCCTCTGTAAGTCAATGATATATAAACTCTTCCTCTCCACTCAACCTCCCAGTAACAGCGACCAGTCAGAACATTTCTGCACAGCAGCTGATGACACCAGTCATCAAATCTGTCTGAATGATCAGGATATGACTGATCCTCGCTCACATGTATCACCTTCCTGTTGTTGTCAGACAGTTTGAGTTTTCTGTTTGCTGTGTTTGGATCCAGTGTGACTTCACAGAAATCTGACGGAGAGAACGAGACACGATAAAGCTGCAGTTATTGATCTCTCATCTATTTGATGATGACATCATCTTCATCCTCAGTAGGATGTTAATGAGTGATGTCACAGTTTGATGAATGAAATGAAAAAAACACTTACACTTCCTCAGACCTGGTGTCAACCATCGGTCTCCAGCAGGCTGCAGGCTAAAAGGAGGAGGGGGGTCAGAGCAGCACGTTCTCTTTCAGCATGCAAACATGGACATGACATCACTCTATAAAAGTCAGCCATATGTTTCCCCTGCATCTCTGATCCTGATCACACTGAGGAGCTTTGCTGTTGCAAGGTAACGCACTTGTCAATCAGCCGAGTGCTGGTTAGCTACACATGACGACTATCAAAAGTAGCGACATTCAAAAAGTTCATCTCATCTATTCTATTCATTCAGCCAATCAAAAACAGACATCTCAACATCAAATCATGAGGACAGTGAGACTTTTTCTTTTCAGACTCAGCCGTTTGTATTCTAAACATATGACAGGACTGTTTAAACTGATTCAGACTAACATGAAAATGATAAACCGCCTATTTCTGTATTTCTTTCCTCAACAATCTTTGGACCACTGACGAGTTATTTCCTCTCTCATAGCTGTCTGTCCATACCTGAGAGTGTCCAGGCTCCAGTGTGGATCCTCCAGTCCAGCACACAGAAGCTTCTCTCCTGAGTCTCCTGGATGATTGTAGCTCAGGTCCAGCTCTCTCAGATGGGAGGGGTTGGAGCTCAGAGCTGAGGCCAGAGAACCACAGCCTTCCTCTGTGATCAGACATCCTGACAGCCTGCAGACACAAAAAACAACACATTACATGATCTGAGATCACTGCAGGACTGGAAGCTTGTGTGTTTAGTACGGTCATCACCATTGTGTTTCTGTAAGCGTTACAGTTAAACTTCATACATTCAGTCACTACTTTTCATTTCAAATGTCCAACCACTGTGAAGCTTTTATTGTGAAGCAGTTCCAGCTTGAAACTGATACCAAAAACTGTTCACTGTATGTGTTTTACATTGGGACAGTTACACAGTTCTTCATTCAGTTTCTGAATCTTAAAACTCCTCTCTGGTATTTCAGGTTCCAACAGCAGAGACAAAACAAAACTAATAAATATATATTAATAGAAAGTTATTCACTGGGTTTAAACACATTCTGAAAATAATATGAGTAGAGAAAATGTCCAGGTGTTTATTTCCTCATATCACAGCTTAAATGGTGACCAGTTGAACAGGTTCATGAATCCTGACCTGAGAGTTTCCAGTGTACAGTGTGGACTCTCCAATCCAGCAGAAAGCTGCTTCACTCCTGAGTCATGCAGGTTGTTGTAACTCAGGTCCAGTTCTCTCAGACTAGAGGACTGGGAGCTGAGAACTGAGGACAGAGCTGCACAGCTTGTCTCTGAGAGGTTACAGTCAGTCAGTCTGAAGAGACAATAATGAACATAACAAGAGCACAAATAACATTTATGTTGAAATAAGTCTAAATTTGACAATATGTAATTTTTGCCAAGCACTGATGACATTTCATAAAGCAGCCAGAGATGTGACAGTTAACAATCAATATAGATTAGTTTCTTAATTTCAGTCAACAGTGGTATACAGTATGTGTGTTGGACACTACAAGTACAGTAAAAATAATTCAGATTTTCTACCCCATGAAAATGTTAAATCCTCATCAAAAGAAGACTCTAAAATGATGACATGAGAGAGGCTGTTTAAACTCAACTTAAAGTTTTTAGAGAAATATCTCAAATCAGTTGAGCCAAAAACATTATCTGACCTGAGAGTTTCCAGTGCACAGTGTGGACTCTCCAATCCAACAGACAGCTGCTTCACTCCTGAATCCTGCAGGTTGTTGTTACTCAGGTCCAGCTCTATGAGATTAGAGGACTGGGAGCTGAGAACTGAGGACAGAACTGCACAGCTTGTCTCTGAGAGCTTACAGCCATTCAGTCTGGGGAATACATTTGGAATGGTATTTAATCAATTGTTTATTTGTCTCCCCTCTTGAAAAAATCTCCTTGAATGTCTTTTTAATCAATCAATCAATAAATCAATCAATCATGCAACTATCTGTGTACTTACAGAGCTTTGTTGGAGGCTTTGGCCACTGGCAGAAGCCTCAGAAGAGCCTCCTCTGAAGCAGAGTATTTCTTCAGGTCAAACACTTCCAGATCTTCTTCTGATGACAGTAAAATGAAGACCAGAGCTGACAACTCAGCAGGAGACAGTTTATGTCTGGAGAGACTTCCGACATTCATATACCATTGGATCTCCTCCAGTAGAGAACGATCATTCAATTCATTCAGACAGTGGAACAGATTGATGCTTCGCTCTGCAGACAGATTCCCATTGATCTTCTTCTTGATGTACTCAACTGTTTCCTGATTGGTCTGTGAGCTACTTCCTGTCTGTATCAGTAGGCCTTGTAGAAGACTCTGATTGGTCTGCAGTGACAGACCCAGGAGGAAGCGGAGGAACAAGTCCAGGTGTCCATTTGGACTCTTTAAGGACTCGTCCACAGCACTCTGGTAGAAATGTGTCTCTGTAGATTCTTCTTTTATTGTTTCAGACTTCTGGGATGTTGTTTGTTTTCCTGCCAGTAGATTGACTCCAGACTTGATGAATGTCAGATAGACATGAAGAGCAGCCAGAAACTCTTGAACGCTCAGGTGGACGAAGCAGAACACCTTGTCCTGGTAGAGCCCTCTCTCCTCTTTAAAGACCTGTGTGAACACTCCTGAGTACACTGAGGCTGTTGTGATATCGATGCCACACTCTGTCAGGTCTGATTCATAGAAGATCAGGTTGCCTTTCTGCAGCTGCTCAAAAGCCAGTTTTCCCAGAGACTCAATCATCTTGCTGCTCTCTGGACTCCAGTGTGGATCTGTCTCAGCTCCTCCATCATACTTGACATTCTTCAGTTTGGACTGAAGCACCAGGAGGTGGATGTACATCTCAGTCTGGGACTTGGGCAGCTTTCCTCCCTCTCTGCTTTTCAGCACATCCTCCAGAACTGTAGCAGTGATCCAGCAGAAAACTGGGATGTGGCACATGATGTGGAGGCTTCGTGATGTCTTGATGTGGGAGATGATGGTGCTGGCCTGCTCATCATCTCTGAATCTCTTCCTGAAGTACTCCTCCTTCTGTGGGTCAGTGAACCCTCTGACCTCTGTCACCATGTCAACACACTCAGGAGGGATCTGAGTGGCTGCTGCAGGCCGTGTGGTTATCCAGAGGCGAGCAGAGGGAAGCAGTTTCCCCCTGATGAGGTTTGTCAGCAGCACATCCACTGAGGTGGACTCTGTAACATCAGTCAGGATCTCAGTGTTGTGGAAGTCTAGAGGAAGTCGACACTCATCCAGACCGTCAAAGATGAACACAATCTGGAACTCTTCAAATCTGCAGATTCCTGCTTCTTTGGTTTCAGTAAAGAAGTGATGAACAAGTTCAACCAAGCTGTACTTTTTCTCTTTCAGCACATTCAGCTCTCTGAAAGTGAATGGAAATGTGAAGTGTATGTCCTGGTTGGCTTTGTCTTCAGCCCAGTCCAGAGTGAACTTCTGTGTTAAGACTGTTTTCCCAATGCCAGCCACTCCCTTTGTCATCACTGTTCTGATTGGTTCATCTCTTCCAGGTGAGGCTTTAAAGATGTCTTCATGTCTGATTGTTGTTTCTGGTCTGACTGGTTTCCAGGTTGCTGTTTCAATCTGTCTGATCTCATGTTCATCATTGACCTCTGCAGTCCCTCCCTCTGTGATGTAGAGCGGTGTGTAGATCTGATTCAGAAGAGTTGGGTTTCCTGCTTTAGCGATCCCCTCAAACAGACACTGGAACTTCTTCTCCAGGTTAGACTTGAGTTTATCTCGACACCTGCCAGCAGGAGTTCCTGAATGAACAAACAACAAATGAAATCAGTGAGTGGATCCTACGGAAAGTCTAGAAATCTGAACATGTAAGCGTGACTGTGTAGTTTTTCGTCCTCCATCAGTTTTATTCAGCTCATCAGTGGAGGACAAACATCTTCTGATCTGATGCAGATGTGTGCAGCATATTTACAGCAGAGTTTGAAATATAAACCTCTCCAATGTTGCCTCCATTTCCTCTCCATCATGTTAAATCTGTTAAAATTCTCTTACTGCTCTGCAGACACTCAGCCAGCTCTTCCTGCTTCATTCTCCTCAGGAAGTGCAGTGTGATCTTCAGAAATGCCTCTCTGCTGCTCCTCATCTGCTCTTCCACCTCACCGTCCAACACCTCCTCATCCTCACTCTGACTCTCTAAGCATTCTGGGTAATCTGGACTCAGACTCCTCTGGACTCTCTTCAGCTCGTTCTTCACAAAAGTGACGATGTTCTCCTCCAGCAGCTGGAACAGAAAGATAAAGTGAACCTTTCATTTAAACTGGTAGAACACAACATGTGATTCATGTGTCAGTCTGAAGGCCTGCTGGTCTAAACAGAGCAGCATGGACACTGTTAGGACCTGAATACTACTTTAGTATTTCATCTGTGGTTGATGGAGTTAATAGTAAAAGGTGTGTTTGTACATGTACACACCATAAATATGCAGTCCAGCTGTGTTTGATGCTGCTGTGCAGACTGATCACTGGGAACCACTGAGCTCTGCTGCTGAACTCTGTGGGAAAAACATCACGTTTAAGGACATTTAATGACTCAAATCTGCACTCAGCTTATTAAAGATGTTCTGTCATGATGACAAAATGAACTCCTGTAAATGCTGCTGTGATTACCGGATGTTAAATTCTTACCTTATATCAGCAGGTTGTCTAAACGGAATAGGCTCACCCATAGACCAGTCACTCTTCGTCGACACACAGCTGGGTTGAGGAGAGTCTGCTTTCTTCTGTATCCTGATATGAATAAAGAAGTGAAAAAAGCATGTAGTTAACACCAAAGAACTGCTGCCCAGCTTCACCGAGTCTCTGCTGTCCAGCTTCACTGAGTCTCTGCTGCCCAGCTTCACTGAGTCTCTGCTGTCCAGCTTCACTGAGTCTCTGCTGCCCAGTGCCTCCACAGACACCCAGCCAGCTCCCAAAACTTCAGCCATCCTTGCTAAGGTCCTCCTGTCTCTTGGTCTCCTTTCTACGTGGCTTTGTTGACACCTTGATCCCCCAAAGTTTCTGTCCTGAGCTGCTCTTTCAGCCTCCAGAGTGGTCCTGTCCATCTGTCCTGCCTTCTTTCTCCTCCACCTGCTCACCTGCTGCCACTGTGTAATTCCCTCATCAGCTCCTCACTACATATACTGCTCTCAGTCAGTTTCTTTCATTCTAGACAGATTGTGATGCTGTTCCTGTCTGTTCCTGTTCCTCTTGTTACCTGTTCCTGCTGGTTTCAACCTTATTCGAACTACTTTCCCTTTATGGTCTGTAAGCTTGTCTGTTGGTTTTTGAGCATTAAAGCTGTTTCCATTTAACCTGTCTGTGGTGTTTTTGCCTGGTTCACCTGCTCTGCTCCACACTCAGGAGGTTTATTCAGCCCAAACAGCCAACCAACCAGTTTTAAATTCTTACCTTCCATCATCAGGTTGTCCATCTTTAAACACAAGAGGAGGCTCCATAGACCCGTCACTCTTCATGGACACACAGCTGGGTTCAGGAGAGTCTGCTCTCTGCTGCTGCATCCTGATACAAACAAACAATGAACAAATTAAAAAGTTTAAAAAGATGAATTTGAGCAGACTGTCAGCGGTTGAAGTTTTAGAAGCAGAATTAAATCAGTAAGAAGACACTGGATGAGAAACGTTCTCCTGTTCATCAAACTCTCATCTGATGAAAGATGCTGTCTCATCTTAGTTGATTAGTTGACTAATCAGTGGTTGAGCTCTTTGTTAACTCACAAAGTTAGTAGTTCATTCTGAGTTATTGTGACTTATTATTCAGTAGTTGAGTGTCAGATGTGACAGTGAGTGTGAATAATGATGGTGGAGTGATGGAGAACAGTGATGGACAGTTAGAGATCCTCATCTCACCTGGTCTGGCTGTCATGTTCCCCACACAGAGAGCTTTTAGATGGAGGGACTCCCTCCTCTCTGCCCTCACACTGATCCATAGCAGAGAAACACCTTCACACAAACACAACTAATTATTTCTCTTCATTCCTCTCAGTCACATGACAAACACACAGAGCTCTGACTGGAGGAAAGCAGCTCAGTGTCATATCCAACAAATCACTTTCACAACGGTACGAATGAAAGTGAAGAGTTCAGAGCTGTCGTACGAGTCCTGAACAGGCAGTCTGACTTAAATATGATACAGAAACAAAGTTTTTGGATGGTTTGAAGACTAGAGGGATACACTTCATGTTGCTGTTTCTTTGAGAATCACATCACTTTTCACTTCTATTTGACAGACTTTTCAACAATTGAAATGTTCCTTTTTTTCCAAGTCTACTATATCCAGTCAGAGCAAGTAGCAGCAGCTCGTTCAATAATCTAAAATAGATCATGTTACCTTGACAGATGCTGCTGAATTCACATCCACATTAGCTCACCGAGACTTTCTACCTTCATCTGTAGAGGAAACAAAAATTATGCCATCTAAGTGGGAACAATAAAGTCTGATCTGATCTTTGATGTTTCCATTAATATTTATATCAGTCAGGCTGTGAAGTAGAACAACTGAATAACATCAAAAAGATCAATTAATCTGACTCTAAATATATAAACTTGCCAGTATGAACTTATAGAAACATTTAATGTATATGTTGAGCCCTGTTTCTCTTTGTTTTACATCAACAGAAAGTCTGAAAATTGTCTGTGCTTTATAACATACAGAATTGAAATATTTAACATCTTCCTTAACTCATATCAGGTTTCTAGTATTAACATCCCAAATAGCAGATATTGATGTTAAAATCATGACTTTTAGTGTATTGAATCATATGTAATGTTGGTCACAGTTAATTATGGGTAATCTGAATCATAAATCTTTGATCCAGCTTTGACACATCACCTGTGGAGGCTTGCTATTGGCTGGTTCGGAGCTTGAAGCAGGGCATTGTGGGTATTGAGTGAGTCACTACAGTCAGACCCTATGGTCTATGATTCAGACTGTAGAATCACTTCTTTATAAAAACATCCTCCGTCACACTCACTACTGACAACTGTAACACTCTGAAGTTAAAGTTTTTATAATTTCTGACAGGTTTCATACTGACCAGCACGTATGCAGTAACTATTCAGTCAGTGCAGATGTTCAGCATTAGGCACAGTCACCACTGATGTTATATTATAAACACAGTTTGTTCTTTACTGTTTAACACAAAGGTAATGGATGAGAGTGTTAACTGTATGAATCACACATCTTGTGTTTTGACTGCAACCTGAATGTTCTCTACAGTCTGAATTCTCACATCATGTATGATGTTTCCCCTAAATTAACATAGTATAACTGATCAAACTAATTAAAACCAAGAGAATATATTAATCAGTGTTTTCAGTGGAAAGCAGATTCTAAGTTCATCATCTGATTGGCAGGTATCTGTAGTGATTACTGGGCTGAGAATATAGGCAGGTCCTTTTGATTAGCTCTGTCTCTCTTCTCTCTCCACCCTGGTGTTGCTGTTTTTCATTTATTCATTTATTTACTTTAATCAACTCAGATGCATTACACTTCTCTTGGCATGTCCATTATTATGTTTGGCATTGAGCCAGCCGTAACAGTTTCCTCATTCTTACATAAAGTCAGCTCAGCCCTGCTCTCCTCAGTGTGGGAAGTATATTTACTTGACTGCACTTAAGTACAAGTTTTATGTACTTGTACTTCACTACATTTCTGATGGACAGATTTTCCTTTTTACAACAGTACAGTTATTTGATAGCTGCAGTTAGTAGTTCCTTTGTTAATTAAACATTTGCATTTTTATATATAAACATGTCATTATATTATAGAATATCTGTTATAAATTAACAAACAATAAATTAAATTAACTCCACATTCATCAACTACAACAGTAAAATGCTCCTTACACATCAGTGTGTCAGTAATTATAATCCATTAATGTAATGTACAATAATGTAACACTCACAGGGGAGTTTTGTTGCAGCTCACAAAGACAACATCTTTACAACACTGAGAAAGTTTTCAAGCAAGCAAACTCCTCAAACAATCACACACTCAAAGACAAGAAAAAATCAATCAGAGCTCCACTTACTGAACTTTTTCTCACGAACATCATCAGTCTGCAGCTCTCTGAGTAAACATGTGCCGAAAACAAGCTTCAGTTCCAACTTTCCTCAGGTGTGACACAGCTTAATGTGGGTGTGTGTCACTGACTGGTTGAACTAGTCTCAACCTGAGCTGTGCTCAGTATGAAGTAGTGACTCATCTCATCTCTACTTAAGCTTTTATTGTGAATTGATCTTTTCTTTCGTAGCACATAATCCTTTTGATGTAAGAGAACATGTTCTGTTTATCTTTGATTCAAACCAACTTCACTGTATGAAGACTCTGTTCTCTGTCAGAAATAGTTTCATCCAGTAAAGCTGAAACAAGAACTGAGTGAAATGTTTTTTTAAAGTTAATGTTTCTGCATTGTCATGCCACCTAAGAGCATCCAGCCAACCACACACATCAAAACCCTTCACGGTTCTGTTACTGAATTATTTAATTGTTATAAATACCTGGGACTCTGGCTGGATACTAAACCTACTTTCACGGTCCATGTGGAAAAAATATCACCTGGCACCTGTAATCTCATTTTATGTAATATATAATAACAATAAAGCTGTCTATCTACACACCACTACCTACTCTATGAAAAGGCAGGTTGGTCAGCATTGCATAATGTTTATCTACAAAAAACTGCCACCTACACCTATAATGTATCAGCAGAGTGTATAAATACAAGTGTGTCATTGTGTCCTTTCACAACTATTAAACCATGTCATTATGAATGGTTAATGATTAACAAGTATTCTCATATGGACACATTAACTGGTGGAAACTACTTGATTAAATGTAAGCCCAACAGTACAACCAGATGTCCAGTGAGAAATGATGTTAAATTTTTGGTGAATGCAGTAATATTTAGTAAAAGTTCAGCACAGGCAGCTGCTGATACTGCAGACATTCATTTGAACCAACAGAAACAATTATAATATAATTATAATGGTCAGAATAGGCAGAATAGTTCAAGTGCTGCTGGCCTTTTGAGCTCTACTGGATTGCTTTACATTGTCCATGTGTTGTAATACATTTCTCTCCTGTATATCAAAATGAGATATACTGAATATTGGAAACACCTATTCATTATATATTGTATCTCAACATAACCCTAACCCAATCACAGAACCAATGAACCAAATTTTGGACCAAAACCAATCCGATCATTTTAACCCTGCTGATACAAACATGATGACTAAGGATTCAATTAATAATGGGGTAGGAAGAACAAGCATGAAACCAGTATGCTTCAATTGTCAGATGATTCACATTAAGTCTCCAATCTGAATTCACACTGAATCAGAAATGCACTTTGAAGAAATAAGATCACCGCACAGCGCTGACCTTTGGAATAAAGAACCTAGAATAGTTAAAGTCAACACTTTATTAATCCTTATCAGATAGATTTAGTCTTTATTGTGCATCTATTTGTTTTCAAAGAACAGCAGCATGTTTTAATATAAACCTTCATCATGTATATTATGAAAGTTTCCAAAACAACCAGGAGAGAAACAGCTGCATGGAATAATGTACAACATAAAGATACTGAAATACACACGCCATCATCAAACCAGTCAATTCATACTAGGACCAGTTAGACTGTGTGATGGGAGGACTGGTGGACACACCTTCTACTTTTCCTCCACCAGGGAGAGAAACACTCAACTGTTTCATTATTCAGTACATTTGATTTCTCACAGCTTTAATATATTTTGAATTGAGTATTTCATGGTAGTTTTACTACTTGTACTAAAATACAGGAGGTGTTTTATTCCTCCTTCCTCTGAACAGATCAACTGTGTGAAACTGAAGTATTGACTGTCTTCTGCCACCTGCTGTTCACTCACAGAATCACATCCTGTTAGAGGAGAAGCTGTTTGCTTCACTCACATTTACAACATGAACGATCAGTACACCTTTGTAAATTCTGTTCTCTGTCAGTCAGAAACTGTTTCATCCAGTAAAACTGAAACAAGAACTGAGATAAATGTTTCTTTAAAGTTAATGTGTCTGCATTGATATTAATGCTGCTAATATCCACCTCAATCCAGACTTTGTATTTTCATAACAGGTTGTCTGATAAATTCATTTGATTTCCATGAAAGCTCAAATCAGCTGCTGTTGTTCTACTATCAGTCCACTAGATGGCCTCGTGATGCACATGAGGAGGAATTTACAACTGTGTTTTATGTCAATTCCATGGAATTTAAATAGGGATGCTCGATATTGGCTTTTCTTCTGATATCCGATATTCCGATATTGTCTAAATCTTAATTTCATATACCGATATCACCCGTTACCCATATTTGCAGGCTTTTTACACCAAAACAGTTAGGTTACAACATAACATATCTCCTATTGTGGAATTAACACATTATGCCTAATTTTATAGTGATGCACCACTGGATGCATACATAAATGCAACATGGCTTTCCAAACGTAAACACTGTCTCTGCAAAATAAGAGAACAACTTCAACTTAAGTTATGGAAAAAAGTGCCAATATGGCACTGCCATATTTATTATTTTTTAGAGTGCATTATTTTGAACAAACACTACAGCTAGGGCAAGTTTGACTTCTTCACAAATGGTAGACAATATCAAAACAAGGAAACTGCATATCTTCAGTCCAGAGTAGTAAACAATAAACATAGTCCTCTTTTAGTCCAAGTTCAATGAATGAGTCTGACAACTGACTGGCTGTAACTGGCCATAACTTATAATAATACAATCATTAATCCGTATGACACACTTGGAAATAGTTCCAAACCACAGACATAACGTCATGCACCAGGTGAGCTAGCTTGTTAGCCACGGTTGGCGACCCACCAGTCTAGCGTGTTGTTGTTTACGTCATCAAGCGCGCGCCAGTAAACGTCCCATGCTGCGTTCAAGGAGGCTCGGAAATGGTGAAGCCTACAGAACAAACATCGGTTATAAAAACCCGATACTGATACTTCCCGAGATAACATTTTTATGTATATATCGTCCCTAAATTTAAATATAAGTGGCAGCCAGAGGTGACTACTAACTTATATTAATTAATTAACACTGCTTATTATACTGTTTTTGCCATGAAAAGAATACAATCTTCAGCATATGCAGTCTGTTCCTGGAGAGTTAATTTAACAAGATGTGTAGTCAAGCCAATCTTTATTATCTTTCTAAAACTAAAGATATACATACAAGTTTGTTGGTTTTACTAGTAATTTTATATTATCTATGATTTAAGTTTGTACAACTTGAAATGTCTTTTTGGCATTACTAAAAAGCTTGAAGTATAACGTTGATGGGACTATTTTGTACACTTTACCTTTGTCATCCTAATTATTTATTCTAAGTTTAAAGAAAACAAGATATATGTGCAGTTTCAAGATTTTTATGCAGCCAGGTTACAAATTATTTTAAGTTAAACTGCCAAATTCATTCTCACAGGGTACTTTTTCTTTCTTGTAAGGATGGAAAACATTTGTCAGATTGGAGGACTGATGGAGAACCTTCCTTAAGCCAACATGTATGATTTAATTTGAAAAATAAAGATTGCTGATATGAAACAGAGCTGAGGGTAATTACACCTGATCCAGATTGTGTTGGATCTGAACAGACCCAAACAGAGAGAAAACATCCACCCTGACAGCAGCATTATGCTCCATTAATTCACTGAGAAATGTATGAGATCTTTGTCAGTAAATATCACAGAGCAGAACAAGCTAATTATTCACATTTTCCATATTATGTTTATGAATGTAATTACCCATTTATATGCTATATTAAGTACATTTTATACAATTTGAAGGACTAAATGTGTCATAATGTCCTCCACACCGTCAGGAATTAATCATAGTGTTGTTTTAAATAGAATTAAATAGAAACATAGTGGATATAAATAAGACAGAACTGAATAAAAAGAAGGAAAGATTAAGTGTGGTGAAAGATATGATATGAATGAAGAATCCCAAACTGAATGTACTGACATTTACACATTTTATTCAGACTTCATCATTTACAAATACACATTCACAAACATATTCATGGATGTATAAAGACCCACAGACTTTGAATGATTTCTGAACATCGTTTCACAAACTCCTGAACAATGCAAGATGGTATTGTTGTAATTTGTCACTGTGGCCACCAGATGGCGCAAATATTCATCAGCATTTATCATCGTATCTGTCTGTACTAATATCAGAATTATCTTCACAAATGTGAGTTTGTTAGTAATAAGTGAAACGGAAATAATAATGACATAAGCAGTAACATACAATTGCAAACAGACTTATCAACATATAATATTTGTTGATGAAGTTGTTGATGAAGTTTTGTGCATTTTAATGGAAAAATAGAGGAAATACAAAAGTGGCTAATATTAAATAATTCAACAGTAGTAGTAGTAGTACTAGTAATAATGATGATAATAACCACAGTGGGATCAATTCATAACAAATATTTACATGAATCTTTACACAGACACTGAAAGCAATGACATAAAATCTCCTTTCAATATAAAGATTTTTCCACCAATCAGGATGAATTAACATCACACTGAACACCTGCTGGCTTTAATCAGACATGCACAACTTATTTAGAAACAATGAATAACAGCTGTCAAAAATAACTTCAACCTACTGTATGAAATAAGATCATAATTATGACAAAACGAAATGGAGAAAACTAACATCACCTACTTATCATCATTAACTTTATTATCAGCACTATTTATAACTAAATAAACACTGCAAAGAAAAACTAAATACTGACTGTATGTCAAAAACACATAACAGCTCATGGACTTCTCATCTCTAATGCTGTGTTCACATCATATGGGATGGATAGTAGAGATGGGAAAGATTTCCATGTATACAACTTGTGAGCATTCATGTCACAGAACAAATCAAGACGGCTACATGATTACAAAATTGGTGGAACAAAGTTGGAACATCCAAATACTGTGCATTGATTACAATTGATACATCATATCCAGTAAATGTGGCTACAAATATCAGAGCTTTCAGCTTTTATAATTCATAATTATCACTTGAATGTTGACCTGAATTCTGTTTACAAGTCAGAATCTCATAATTACCATAATTCCAATATGATATGAACACAGCATAAAAGCAACCACAATACAGCTGCTGAGCCTCAGCGTCACCATTAGAGGTATTAATTTAACCAGGCATGTTGGCATGTTGTTCTGACAATCATTCGTAATGTGATATCTAAATAAGTGAAGGAATCCGGTGACACTGTTACAATGAAACTAGAACAAAACATTGTGAAGATCCCATTCCCATTATCCCATTATAGTTTAAGCTTTTTAATACACTAACAACAGAAAACAACAACTGGACTCAGTTTAGCATTTGATTTATTTTACAAACAGACTGTCAATCTTGTGGAAACCATGTTTATATTTACAACCAGTGAGAGATCATGTTGGTACTAAATACCATCAGCTGTGTGTGATCCTGTACAGACTGAACTATCTGGTCAGCAGTGATAAAGTTTCTCTAACAGGAGGAGACTCTCCCTCCTACAGAGGACACAGAGACACTGAGGAACCAGAAAATACCCCAAACCCAGCATACAGAGGCTGAGTGAATGTGGTGTTGAAGGTGTGGAGGTGGATCAGTGTGTCAGAGGAGACTCTGTAGAAGGACAGAGTGCCAGCAGGAAAGTCCACATACACTGCTACTCTGTGAGAGACAGAGGAGGAGGAGGTGGATATTCTTTTCTTACTGTGCCAGACAGTGTTGATGGATGTTACTCTGTTATTGTGCATGACAGAGTAACTACCATCAGAGTAGATCAGACTCCAGGACTGTTCATTCTTTCCAAACACACAGTCATCACTGTTTCCTTTCCTGCTGATTCCTCTGTAAGTCACTGATATATAAACCTCTCCTCTCCATTTGACCTCCCAGTAACAGCGACCAGTCAGATCATTTCTACACAGCAGCTGAAGCCAGTGATCGAATCTGTCTTGATGATCAGGATATGACTGCTCCTCCTCCTTCATATGTGTCACCTTCCTGTTGTTGTCAGACAGTTTGAGTTTTCTGTTTGCTGTGTTTGGATCCAGTGTGACTTCACAGGAATCTGATGGAGAGAACGAGACAAAATACAGCTGCAGTTATTGATATATCATCGGTTTGATGATGACATCATATTCATCCTCAGTAGGATGTTAATGAGTGATGTCAAATTTTAAAAGTTTGCTTTGTTTTCATGAATCAAATGAAAAACACACTTACACTTCCTCAGACCTGGTGTCAACCATCGGACTCCAGCAGGCTGCAGCCTGAAAGGAGGAGGGGGGTCAGAGCAGCACGTTCTCTTTCAGCATGCAAACTTGGACATGGCATCACTCTATAAAAAGTCATATTTTCCCCTGAAGCTCTGATCCTCATCACACTGAAGAGCTTTGATGTTGCTAGGCAACGCAATCGTCAATCAGCTGAGTGCTGGTGAGCTATACATGACGACTATCAACAGTAAACCAAAAATAGGCGTCTAAAGTCAAGTCATGTGGACGATGGGTTAGATGCAAGAACATGTTTGTATTTTTTTTCCTTAAATTTGTCGTACTTTTTTTGTGAGGTGGACCTACTGTATACGAGTGTGCCACGTTGGATTCACCAAACACTTGTATCACCAGGAAAAAGTCGTAAATACCTTCGTAAACATGTGGAATCCCACCTGTTCTAAATGAACGCGCGTTCCTGAGAATAGTAAATTAACATGAATGATGACCTCAAAATACCATATAAGGTCAGCCATCTGGCAGGTTGTGGAGGAGCTCCATTCATTAAAATAACACTGAAGACTATAAAGAAGAACTTTACAAGCTCTCACACTGACGTCCCGCTCTGAGAATTAGATCAACAGAAACACAGATTATTATTTAGTAGTGTAAGTGGTGTAATTAAAGGTCCCAAGACCTGCAAAGCATGAGAAAAAATTACCCGTGCTGCACTGTCCCGACTGTTGCGCGCACTGTCACAGAAATTAAAAAAGAAATGATTTGACATGAATTAGATGGCAAAAACATCTTGCTAGGGGAGTCATCAGCCAGGGAGCCAAATGATAACCTTGATCACCAATATTTCAATTAAATGAATAAAAGTAATTAATAAATAGTTGGTTTGCATTGTGGAAAAGTACCTGTAGACAAGTCACTTTGTAATTTCAGCCACTAATATTTATATTGTAAGTTTGCATTATATCATAGTTTCAATTGTCAATTTAAATTACTGGTATATCTGCCTAAATTGTTAAATAGCCTTATATTTTTTTTATTATATAAAAATGTATATTTTACAACTCAAAATGACTTCAAAATAGCCTAATGATGAACGAGACGTAATCCATTAGTCAGGGTGTGAACTACAGGGGAGCCAGGGGGAGCTTGGCTCTCCTCTAAATTACTGATGATATAATATTCGCTCAGTCTGCGCACCGACTTGACAAACTATCGAATATAGTACATCACTCGGCAAAGTAGACCATACCCTGCTTGGCTGTATTGTATCATACAATTATGTTTGGTGTTGATACCTGTGTGGAGGTTTTATGTGTTCATTAATCGATTGTCATATGTAGTCTATCTACAATGTCATTCCTCTGTCAATGAAACATGAAAATGATGAACCAGCTTGTTTATGTTTGTCTTTCCTGAACAATCTTTAGACCACTGACAAGTTATTTCCTCTCACACAGCTGTGAAACATTAATGCATGATGGTTACAGCTGACAGTTCAACTGTCTGTCCATACCTGAGAGTGTCCAGTCTCCAGTGTGGATCCTTCAGTCCAGCACACAGATGCTTCTCTCCTGAGTCTCCTGGATGATTGTAGCTCAGGTCCAGCTCTCTCAGATGGGAGGGGTTGGAGCTCAGAGCTGAGGCCAGAGAAGCACAGCCTTCCCCTGTGATCAGACATCCTGACAGCCTGCAGATACAAAAAACAACACGTCACATGATCTGAGAAAGGAAGGCCGCGTGTTTATTATTGTCATCACCAATGCGTTTCTGTAATCTTTAGTTAACCTTAATACTTTTAAGGGCCTGATTTACTAAAGGTCTGTGTGTGTAAAAACGTGTGCAAACTTGACATCACCCGCAAAAAGCTGATCTACTAATGCAGCGCACTGAGGTTTGCGTTTTTAAAATGTGCAAGATACTGTAGTACACGCTGTCCATTTAGTACGTTTACCATAATGAATGTAATATGAGGCGTTTTAACCCCAGTGTACAAAATACAGGGAGGAGAAAATGCAAATATGTTATTTAGCACACGCATTGTGATTTACAAAACTCGAAGGTAATTTTTTCTGACGCTAACTGTGTCTGTAAATAATACCTTTGAAGGGCAGGTATTAACCGGCTGTTACTATGGAGACGAGGAGACGGAGGTACAATGACAGAATACACACAGGACACATTTTTTTCAACCTGTGATAATAATTTTGGAGTGGAATATTTGTGGTTTTACTAACAGCATTGACTTTGTCACAAATAATCTCCCATATGTTTTTTTATCTGGTAATATTTGTTTTTGTTATAACTCAATATATTAGTTAACCTCTTCCACTAGAACCTGATCACATTTCATTTTGCACTTGTGGCTTTCTGCTTGTCCAAACTCTCCATTAAGACACAAAACCCTCATTTAAATGCTGCTGTCTGCACCTGTTGCACCTGTTTTCATTTACACAGTTATTCTTAGTAGATCACCCGCAAAACGCACGCAAACTAAACACGCAATCTATTGCGCTGTGCATGCTTTATTTGGGATCTTATTAAATCAGTCCCAGTGTCACTACTTCTCAATTCAAATGGCCAACCACTGTAAAGCTTTTATTGTGAGGCAGTTCAAGCATCCTGTAACCTTAGTCAACGTGATGTTAGATGATGATGAACATAGATGTAAATAAAATAATAGTCAAATAAAAAGCAGCCACAGTGAGCTGATAAGATGAGGGGCTGCAGGTGACAGACTGAGATGTTCACAGTTGAATACAGAACATGAATCCCAACTAATGTGGCAAATAAGGACTGTTGAAAATTGTGGACAATAAACGTGAAAAAATAACATTCCTTCATTCAGTTTCAGTAATCTTCTGAAGTTTTAAGGTTGCTTGAAACAAAAGAAGAATTTCCAAAAATTTCGATTGGAACACCCCATGAAGTCGCATCTCCAACTCGGAAAGTTGGAATGGAAGTACCCCCCTAGCCCAAAACTCAAAATCCAAGATGGCAGCCCATGCATCAACAGTGTGAAAGTTGTAGTAATATCCTGTTTATTAGCAATTTTGTGTCATTTGTGTCTCATTAAAATCAATCATACACACAGCACTGTCCAACTTATATCTGTGGACATGTTGCTGCCGTGTTTGTATGCACAAAATACAGTGAAATGTGTTTTTCATAAACTGGTATTGTTATGAGTGGCTAAACTGGCTAAAACTGTCTTTCTGACTTGTAAACAGCAACAACACAAGCTTGGGTGTGACGTAATTTCCAGCTCTGACTTCCGACTTCTGAGATAAATGGAATGCAGCATAAATGATGGTTAACAACATAACAGCAGAAGTGAAGTGTCATATCACATTGGTTAACAGAAACTACAACTGTTACCAAAAACTGTTCACTGAATAACTGTCTATATGCGTTTTACTTTGGGACAGTTCTTCATTCAGGTAATAAATCTTAAAACTCTTTTCTGGTATTTCAGGTTCCAACAGCAGACACACAACAAAACCGATAAATATATGTTAACAGAAAGTTATTCACAGGGTCTAAAAATGGCTCTGAAGATAATTTGAGTGGAGAAAATGCCCAGGTGTTTATGCACTCATATACAGTACACAGCATAATGAGTACAACACTCGCTTCTGAACAAAAGAAACATTTTCTTTTCTAAATGATCATGATTACAATCCAAGGAAGATGAGAAAATTGAAATGTATTGAACACATACTTAATAGCCACATAGAAAGATATGCCAACAGTATCTGAAAAATAAGCAAAAATCTCAGTTTAAATGATGATTAATTGAACAGGTTGATGAATCCTGACCTGAGAGTTTCCAGTGTACAGTGTGGACTCTCCAGTCCAGCAGAAAGCTGCTTCACTCCTGAATCCTGCAGGTTGTTGTTACTCAGGTCGAGTTCTCTCAGACTAGAGGACTGGGAGCTGAGAACTGAAGACAGAGCTGCACAGCTTGTCTCTGAGAGGTTACAGCCAGTCAGTCTGAAGAGAAAAAATGAACAAGAAGACAAATAATATTTGTGTTGAAATAAGTCTGAATTTTGTTAATATGTAATCTCTGCCAAGCACAAGCTATGATCTTTGGTGTTCTGTACTAAACCACCAGCAGATGTGATAGTTAATAATGAAGTAATATGAATACAGTACAGTGATATAAATCACATGGTATCAAAACATAATGAGCGTCTTTATGTCAGTCAAAGATGATATCTGTGTACTGGACTGTACACTGAGTTAAAGTAGAGAAACATGTCAGAATGTTGTACACCGTGAAACTTTAAATCCTGATGAAGAGGAGATTCTGAAATACTGACATGAGAGAGGCAGTTTCAACTTTATGGTGTTTATACTTTATAAAGTATCTCAAATCAGTTAGGACAAACATTATCTGACCTGAGAGTTTCCAGTGTACAGTGTGGACTCTCCAGTCCAGGAGGCAGCTGCTTCACTCCTGAATCCTGCAGGTTGTTGTTACTCAGGTCCAGATCTCTCAGACTAGAGGACTGACAGCTGAGGACTGAGGACAGAGCTGCACAGCTTCTCTCTGAGAGCTTACAGCCATTCAGTCTGGGGAATACATTTTGGAAAAATATTTAATGAATCATTGATTGTATCCCCTCTTAAAAAAATATATATTTGAATGTCTTTTCAATCAATCAATAACTATTTGTGTACTTACAGAGCTTTGTTGGAGGCTTTGACCACTGGCATCAGCCTCAGAAGAGCCTCCTCTGAAGCAGAGTATTTCTTCAGGTCAAACACGTCCAGATCTTCTTCTGATGACAGTAAGATGAAGACCAGAGCAGACCACTGAGCAGGAGACAGTTTCTTTCTGGAGAGACTTCCTGAGCTCAGGTACAGTTGGATCTCCTTCACGAGAGAACGATCATTCAGTTCATTCAGACAGTGGAACAGATTGATGCTTCTCTCTGCAGACAGATTCTCACTGATCTTCGTTTTGATGTACTCAACTGTTTTCTGATTGGTGTGTGAGCTACTTCCTGTCTGTGTCAGCAGGCCTCGTAGAAGACTCTGATTGGTCTGCAGTGAAAGACCCAGGAGGAAGCGGAGGAACAAGTCCAGGTGTCCATTTGGACTTTTTAAGGCCTCGTCCACAGCACTTTGGTAGAAACGTGTCTCTGTAGATTTGTATTTCCTTGTTTCAGACTTCTGGGATGTTTGATCTTCTGCCAGCAGATTGACTCCAGACTTGATGAATGTCAGATGGACATGAAGAGCAGCCAGAAACTCCTGAACACTCAGATGGACGAAGCAGAACACCATGTCCTGGTACAGACCTCTCTCCTCTTTAAAGACCTGTGTGAACACTCCTGAGTACACTGAGGCTGCTCTGATATCGATGCCACACTCTGTCAGGTCTGATTCATAGAAGATCATGTTGCCTTTCTTCAGCTGCTCAAAAGCCAGTTTTCCCAGAGACTCAATCATCTTCCTGCTTTCTGGACTCCAGTGTGGATCTGTCTCAGCTCCTCCATCATACTTGATGTTCTTTAATTTGGACTGAACCACCAGGAAGTGGATGTACATCTCAGTCAGGGTCTTGGGCAGCTCCCCTCTCTCTCTGCTTTTCAACACATCCTCCAGAACTGTAGCAGTGATCCAGCAGAAGACTGGGATATGGCACATGATGTGGAGGCTTCGTGATGTCTTGATGTGGTAGATGATGGTGCTGGCCTGCTCCTCATCTCTGAATCTCTTCCTGAAGTACTCCTCCTTCTGTGGGTCATTGAACCCTCTGACCTCTGACACCATGTCAACACACCAGGGAGGGATCTGATTGGCTGCTGCAGGTCGTGTGGTTATCCAGAGGCGAGCAGAGGGAAGCAGGTTTCCCCTGATTAGGTTTGTCAGCAGTACATCCACTGAGGTGGACTTTGTAACATCAGTAAGAATCTTGTTGTTATGAAAGTCCAGAGGAAGTCGACACTCATCCAGACCGTCAAAGATGAACACAACCTGGAACTCTTCAAACCTGCAGATTCCTGCTTCTTTGGTTTCAGTAAAGAAGTGATGAACAAGTTCCACCAAGCTGTACTTTTTCTCTTTCAGCACATTCAGCTGTCTGAAAGTGAATGGAAATGTGAAGTGTGTGTCCTGGTTGGCTTTGTCTTCAGCCCAGTCCAGAGTGAACTTCTGTGCTAAAACTGTTTTCCCAATGCCAGCCACTCCCGTTGTCATCAATGTTCTGATTGGTTCATCTCTTCCAGGTGAGGCTTTAAAGATGTCTTCTTGTCTGATTGTTGTTTCTGGTCTGTCTGGTTTCCAGGATGCTGTTTCAATCTGTCTGACCTCATGTTCATTATTGACCTCTGCAGTCCCTCCCTCTGTGATGTAGAGCGGTGTGTAGATCTGATTCAGAAGGGTTGGGTTTCCTGCTTTAGCGATTCCCTCAAACAGACACTGGAACTTCTTCTGCAGGTTAGACTTGAGTTTATGTCGACACCTGCCAGCAGGAGTTCCTGAATGAACAAACACAAAAAAGAATATAAACACATTTCTTCCATCTCTTGAGACTTCAGTAAATGTCTCATTCATCCATCATGTTAAATCTTTATAGAAATCCTCTTACTGCTATGCAGACACTCAGCCAGCTCCTCCTGCTTCATTCTCCTCAGGAAGTGCAGTGCGATCTTTAGAAATGCTTCTCTGCTGCTCTTACTCTGTTCCTCCTCCTCATCATTCAACACCTCCTCATCCTCCCTCTGACTCTCTAAGCATTCTGGGTAATCTGAACTCAGAACCTTCTGCATCTTCTTCAGCTCGTTCTTCACAAAAGTGATGACGTTCTCCTCCAGCAGCTGGAACAGAATAATATATGAATGACTCAATCAAACTAAAATCATAAAGCAAACATCAGATCCATGTTGGACAAACTAACAATCCACTGGTCTACAAAGTGCAGCATGGAGATGATTGTGAACAGAGTAGATGTAAAAGTAGTTGTTGTACATGTACAGACCATAAATATGGAGTCCAGCTGTGTTTGATGCTGCTGGGCAGACTGACCACTGGGAACCTCTGAGCTCTCCTGGTCCACTCTGTGGAGGAATCATGAAGAATGAGCTCACATTATGTCGGTCCACACAGAGACAAACACAAGCTAATGGTCCATTAAGCGATATTTGGATGTGAACAGAGAATCAGATGACTTTCTGTAGTGGTAAAGCTTTACTAGTCCTGCTGATCCCACTGAGAATCAACAGTTCAGTGTGTTTATAGCTTCTCAGTTCAATGTTTGGCTTCATTAGTCAGTTTGGTTTAGTCCCAACAGCTCTGAACAAACCTCCATACAGCTCTCCCTTCCTCACTGTACACTGCTGAAGTGCCCTGGAGCAAGACAGCTAGAACCTCCAGCTGCTCCAGTGGAGCTGCTCAGTGTGTGCTTGTATCAGACTGGTTGAATTGGGCATCTCCCACTATGAAAATAATATTCAGGTTTGTGTAAGTGAGAAGGCTTCAGTCTGGCTGACAACACCAAACTCTACTGTTTAAACACTGTCTTAATGAAAGAAAAGGCTGCTTTTTGCTGTGGTAATGCAGAATAACTGTTTGAAAAAAGCTAAGGGGGGAAATCTCTATGGTAAAATTAAATTCCAAAAATATGGTGGAAGACAAATGTTTGACTGGAAATATTAGACAAGCATGGGAGGGTTTAAACAGTAAAAAGGCCACCACCCCTGTTAATATTGAATCTTTCTTAAATGAACTAAATGATTTCTACTGCAGATTACAATGTGACTCAATATGTAATAACCTTCAAGCTGAATTATCCATTGTCATTAAAGAGGAGGATGTTGATGCAAGTCTTCTCAGACTGGAACCAAATAAGACCAAAACTGTGCCGCTCAGTTAAAAGCTGTCTTTTCAACACATGCTTATAGGAGTGACAGAGGAACAGATGATGCAGTGCTAACTCTACTTTACACTGTCACAAAACACCTGACGGATATGTCAGGGTCTTATTTGTGGACTTTAGCTCTGCTTTTAATTCCATGAAAACATATACTCTTCTTAGAAGGATAGATGCGATCTTCACATTAATAAGAGTTTAATTCTGTGGATCAGAGATATTCTGTCCCTCCGCCCTCAGAGGGTGAGCATGTCGAATGTGTGTAACTTTGTGTATCTTGATACAGTTCTGGACTCTCAGCTACTGCTGTATGCTGATGATTCTGCATTTCTAGTAACTGGGAATGATGTCAGTGACATTCACAACTCTTGTAATGAATCAGAAAGTGTGTCTGAAAGAGAGTGGCTCATAGATAACAAGCTTTCAATACATTTGGGTTAAACCAAGTCAATCCTGTTGAGAACAAAGACAGCAAGAACAAATACATGTTGTAATAAAACTGCAATTTTATTACATTTTGTCTCATTTTTAGGAAAAATATTGGACCAGTCACTGTCCTTTCAATCTGTTTTTGCTAAAAAGTTAACAAGCAAACTTTAGTTCCTGTTTCAAATACAAAGTCTGTACTTTTTCATGTCCTCATTAGTACAGTGTCAGTTCGCCTGTTCTGATTGGTTTAGTGGTTTGAAATCTAAATTTAGGAACAAACTGTAGGTAATGCAAAATAATATTATTCACTATTCATTCAATATTTCCTCTTTAGCTCATGCTGGTTGTGATGAATTCAGAAGTGTAGGACTGCTGGCAGTACACCTCAGAGTAGAGCAACAGAAGCTGCATCATATGTTCAACATTATCAATGGGGTTTGATCCTCAATACTTGACAGATAACAATAAAACATACTCAGTATGGCTATAACACCAGGGCCAGTGTGTATTAATACAATGTTCCTCCAGTGAATAATGTAGTTCCTCTTTTTAAGCTGGTGCCATGTTGTGGAACAGCCTCCTGTCACACATCCAGCTGTTAAAATGAGAGGAGCTTATAGAAGTCAGGTCAGGACTTATTTATGGAACAGTGTCACAGGTTTATAATGAAATCTAAAAATTACATTTCTACTTCAGATATCTAATTGTCAGAGGCCATGGTACTCTGAGAACCGTCACCTTATCGTGTTGGAGGGGTTTGTGTGTCCCTGTGACCCTAGGAGCTGTGACCCCTGTCTCCCAAGACAAATTGGTCCCAGGTGAGGTAAATTAGCTGTAGGGATGTGGAACGTCACCTCGCTGCTGGGGAAGGAGCCGGAGCTGGTGCAGCATGTGGAACGGTACCAACTAGATATAATTGGGCTGACCTCTATACAGAACATCATCTCCGGAACCAAACTCCTGGACTGTTGTCTGTGCATATGCACCGAACAGCAGTTCGGAGTACCAGACCTTCTTAGACTCTCTGGGTGGGACCTTGAAAGGGGCGGGAGTATGGGCTACCTGCGCTGCTGCTGCAAGCCATTTAGTCCCTATACAACCGCTGTGTGAGCTGTGTGAGCATTCTCAGCAGTAAGTCAGACCTGTTCTCAGTGGGTGTTGGGCTCCACCAGGGCTGTCCCTTGTCTCCGATTCTGTTTGTGATTTTCATGGACAGAGTCTCAAGGTGCAGCCGGGGGGCGGAGAGTGTCCAGCCTTGGGACCTCAGAATTGCATCTCTGCTTTTTGTGGATGATGTGGTTCTGCTGGCCTCAACACATCATGTGAAGCAGTTGGGATGAGAGTCAGCACCTCCAAATCAGTGGCCATGGTACTCTGCCGGAAAAAGGAGTTTCTGCCCCAAGCAGAGGAGTTTAAGTATCTTGGGGTCTTATTTATGTTGGATCTTGAGAATCAGGGTCTCATTAAGGGGACACCAAAATGTAGAAACCTACCAGTGGGCTGGGGGGACGGGGTTCTGCTTGCCCCCAGAGACAAAGAAAAGCCATGTGTTTAGTTTACTAGGGTATTGAGGCCCAACATTCACAAGTGAGGGTAAGACGGAGTGTGAGAATTACAGGCGGATGGGTATAGCATCAGCAGTGATGCAGGTGCTGCACTGGACAGTCCTGGGGAAGAAAGACCTGAGCCTGAAGGTGAAAATCTCAATGTACCAGTCAATCTACATCCCGACCCTCACTTATGGTCATAAGCTTTGGGTAATAACCGAAAGAATGAGATCACGACTGAAATGAGTTTCCTCTGCAGAGTGTCTGGGCTCAGCATTAGAGAAGTTCAGACATCCGGTAGAGGCTAGGAGTAGAGCTGCTGCTCCTTCGCATCGAAAGGGGCCAGCTGAGGTGGTTTGGGCACTCTACGGCTTTCCTCTGACGTTGTTAGACAACACGTCATACAAACTAGGGACTATCAGGCCAATACTGGCCAATATTACTGTGTGGGATATTGGAAAATTAAAAAAAGAATAATCTGATCCGAGCATAGTGTCAATGATGCACTGGATATTGGCCACTTCTAACATTCACCTCTTACATATTCACGCTTTGAGGATATTCAAACAGAACTGAATATGTCGAAGTGTCTTCAACAAAACTCTGAACGAGGTAGAACAGCACCGATTGAGAGCCTCATTAAGTAGAAAACAGACACAGTGTCACATGTCGCCATGGCAACGTATAGCGGTCTCTGTAAAAGACATCACACACCGTCTCATGATGCCTTCCTGCAAACAGTCACTGGAGAGCAGGATGTGACACAGGCTGGTGAAATAGTCCACAATCTGCGGCAGAGTGAGAGAGAAAGTCAAGGTAGCTTTTAGTCCCTCGTTCAGCTCAATTTTCGGTAGGTGACAGACGTTAACCAAAGGATTAAACTGGATGTGAGTGATTTACAGACCGCTGGCTGTGACTTTTTCCACTACTGCTGACTGACGCTGATGGTAACGCTGGTTAACGAGTATGGCCGTCCACACTGAGAATGACTATAAATACATAGTTTTAAATGTCGTTCTTATTAGAGTGGATAGCAGAGTCCACACCACAACTGATAACGATAAAGGAGAGCGATATCGTTGGAATCCCTTTTGGAGCGATTTGATGAACGATAAAAAAGCTGACTCAATCAAAAACCTTATTTATTTATTTTAATGCAGCTTTGCTCCTCTCGCCATGGAATAACATGCTTTAAATTGGAGCAGGATGACACCCAGAGGTGATTTATTGAGATAGGTCTTTATTATTTCCAAGATGGTGGAACTTCGTTCTCTATTACTATGTAAAAACAACAAAGTTAGTGGATCTTTGTAAACAGATAATAATAATGCATTTTATTTAAAGGCACCTTTCAAAGCACTCAAGGACACCTTGCAAGGCACATAAACACAACAACAGTAAATCAAACAATATAAATCAGATGACATTTAGTGCAAAGATAAAGAATAAATATCAATGTGATTACAAAGTGCATTAGTACAATAAATAAACAAGAATGTGATTGCCGCTCTGAATAGGTGCGTTTTGAGGCGCGATTTAAAGTTGGAGACAGAGTCAGAAGTGCACATGTCTGGTGGGAGAGAGTTCCAAAAGGCTCTTCAGCCCATGATGGTAGTTAAGTTGGCAGATGGGGCAAAGAGCTGGTTGGCAGAGGAGGATCGGAGAGTTCGGGAAGGTGTGTAGATGTGAATAAGTTCAGAGAGATATGATGGTGCCAGGTTGTGAAGGATCTTGTAAGTGAGGAGTAGAATCTTAAAGTCAATGCAGGATTTGATAGGGAGCCAATGAAGTTGCTGCAGGGCAGGAGTGATGTGTTCAATAGAGGTTGAGGAGTTCTGGTGATGATACGAGCGATATGTGCTCATACTGCGTGTCACTGCTGCAGCGCTGCACTTTTATACACCGTGCTTCAACATGTGCTGCAGATCAGTTTGGTCTGTAAATACTGAAATATCACAGCGACTAGTGTCTGAAATACTTGTAATCAACACACTGAATCAGCACACACCTCTGAACTCTTCTGCTTTTCTTTAGATTTCTCTGTGCAAAGTACTACAGTAACAGCTCATCAATAGTTGCTGCAGACACAACTGGAGTGTCTGCAGCAACTAGTTTATCGTTCTCAGTGTGGACGCTCACATTGTTGTCGTTATAGTCATAGTCATAGTCATAGTTATCGTTATAGTTTTAGTTTTAGTTTTAGTTATCGTTATCGTTATCGTTATCGTTATCGTTATCGTTATCGTTATCATTCTCAGTGTTGACGCCCCTTAAATCTCCTCGCTAGATAAGTCTCTATAAGTCTATTTTATGTTTGCTGGTGAACTGAAAAAGTTACTTCAAGATCGATTTATGTTGTTTTTTGACTGAGAAATTACTTCAGAGACTGTTTAGTTTAGTTTATGAACTGGAAAATGAACTCCATACCATTGAAGTGGAAATTGCTGCTGCTGCCACCTTGTAGTAATACATTCATGTTATTATTATCATTATTATTATTAGTAGTAGTAGTAGTAATACCATGAATAATAATAACAATACTTTTACTAATTATTTGTCATTGCTGGTAATTGTTTTTATTTTTTAAGAAGTTATTACTCAGACCTTGACATAATACTGCACTTTAAATATCATTTTGAAAGTTAAGATAAAAGGAAGAAAAAATATTTCACAGCTTTCTCATATTGTGGGCTTCATATTTTCCTTCAGTGGAAATTGTGTTCTACAATTGGAATTTTTCTGTGGCTAGATTGGCAAAATGCATGCAGGAAAATGTATTCTGAACATCAACAGTTGTTTAAGCGAGGGGAAAAACAGTATGGGATTAATATTGGTATCGGCAGACACTATGAAAAAGCTGTATCGTGCCATGTCCAGAACAAACCAGTTAATTTCTACCATAACCCAACATTTACTGTCAGTTACAGCTTACATCTGATCAGCTGATGGACGTCCTTTAAATTCAATGAAAAAGTCCTTCGACCTGTCACTCTTAAAGGACACACAGCTGGGTTCAGGTCCAGGAGATTCTGGTCTCTGCTGCTGGATCCTGAAACAACAACAACTCTGATAAATGTGCATGTTGGATAGAAATGAAAAGTCTGTTCAGTCTTTATACCTTTACATTCTTACCTTTCATCAGCTGGTACTCCATGTTTGAAATGCATAGGTTCTAACATGGAAAAGTCACTCTTCATGGACACACAGCTGGGTTCAGGTCCAGGAGAGTCTAGTCTGGTCCGCTGCTCCAGGCTTCAAAACAACACACACAGATGTTTGAGTGTGAATAATGATGGTGGAGTGATGTGAGTGGAGAACAGTGATGGACAGTTAGAGATCCTCATCTCACCTCTGAGCTTTGGTCTGGCTGTCATGTTCCCCACACAGAGAGCTTTTAGAGGGAGGGACTCCCTCCTCTCTGTCCTCACACTGATCCATAGCAGAGAAACACTTTCACACAAACACATTATTACTCTTCATTCCTCTCAGTCACATGACAAACACACAGAGCCCTGACTGAGGAAAGCAGCTCATTCACTTCAATACTAAATACACCCATCTGACAGTTCCATGTTGTTTGTACTTGACATGTATGAGTGATTTAAGAGAATTTACGGCTTTCACCAATTTTCCTGGACTTCTCTCTGAGGTACGAACGAAACTGACAAGTACAGAGCCGTCGTGCAAGTTCTGAACAGACAGTCTGACTTCATCACAGTTTAAACATGATACAGAAACCAAGTCAAATAAAATATAAAGGTTTATATATTACAGAGGTTTAGTAATAGAGAATGAAAATGTTTTTGCAGGAAGTTTTTGGATGGTTTGAAGACTAAAAGGATACACTTCATATTGCTGTTTCTTTGGGAATCACATCACTTTTCACTTCTATTTGACAGACTCAGTGGAAAACAGACTCTGCAACAGTGATATGATACCGACAGTGTATAAAATTAACTCCATATCCACTTATTTACAACGGTAAAGTGCGCCTTACACATCAATGTGTCAATAAGAATAATCCATTAATATAATGTAACACTCACAGGGGAGTTTTTTCTGCATGAGTATCTTTATGCCATCTTTACCCAACAACAACCAAAACGTTTCCCAAGCTGACAAACTCCTCCAACAATTACACTGTCTATGAAAAGAACTCAAAGACCAGAATTAATCAAACAGAACTTCACTTACTGAACTTTTTCTCATGAACAGCTCTCTGAGCACATCAGATCTTTGCAGAAAACAAGTGTCAGTTCAAATTCAACTTTCCTTAGGTGAAGGGATATATGTGGTTTGTGTGTGTGTGTGTGTGCGTGTGCATGTGTGTGTGCGTGGGCGTATGCGCGTGCGTGTGTGTGTGTCAGTTAGCCATCTGACTTGCTGAACTAGTCTCAGTCTGAGCTGAATTCAGGATCCCAACACGAGTCGTAACATGTCTCATCTCTACTTCAGGTTTTCCTTTTCTACTGTGTCACAGTTGCTGTGAAGCACTGATCTGATACCACGTCTGACGTAGACAGGTAAAAAACTTCACTGTATGAAGACAAACAGCTTTGTTTTCTGCCAGAAGCTGTTTCATCAAGTAAAACTGAAACAAGAACTGAGTGAAATGTTTCTTTAAAGTTAATGTGTCTGCATTGATATTAATGCTGCTAATATCCACATCAATCCAGACAGAAATGATCAGAACAATGAAGAATGACAGACAGAATGTTTGTCAGCCTCCACATGTTGGAAATACTGTTGAAATACTTTCACAGTGTTTGTGTGTCTCTATTTTTTTTAAATATTATTTATTTATTTTCATATCAGGATGTTTGGCGGTCTGTTAAATTCATTTGATTTCCATGAAAGCTGCAATCAGCTGCTGTTGTTCTACTATCAGACCATTCATGTTTAGACTAGAAGGTGGTTAAACATCCTCAGAGAAATCTGATGAGCAGTTGCAATAATGACATTTCCAGTTTTCTGATTATTTCTACATTCATCTGGAGGCTTTGGTCTCTTTTAGACTGTCAGCTTGTTAAACAGCAGTAAACAAGCTCAGAAGAACAGTTGTATTCAGTCAGTGCAGATGTTCAGCATCAAGCACAGTCACAATGGATGTTATATCATAAACACTGTTTGTTCTTTACTGTTTGACACACAAGTCATGGATGATATTTATAATAGTATGAATTACACATCTTGTGCTCTGTCTCTCCCTCCACCCTGGTGTTGCTTTTTCATTTATTCACTTTAATCAACTGTCCATTATTATGTTTGGCGTTGAGCCAGCCGTAACAATTTCCTCATTCTTACATAAAGTCAGCTCAGCCCTGCTCTCCTCAGTGCGGGAAGTACATTTACTTAAGTAAAAATTTGCATTTCTACATATAAACATGTCATTATATTATAGAATATCTGTTATAAATTACCAAACAATAAATTAAATTAACTCCACCGTCATCAACTACAACAGTGAAATGCTCCTTACACATCAGTGTGTCAGTAATTATAATCCATTAATGTAATTTACAATAATGTAACACTCACAGGGGAGTTTTTCTGCAGCTCACAAAGACAACATCTTTACAACACTGAGAAAGTTTCCAAGCAGGCAAACTCCTCAAACAATCACACTGTGTATGAAAATAACTCAAAGACAAGAAAAAATCAATCAGAACTCCACTTACTTAACTTTTTCTCACAAACGTCACCAGTCTGCAGCTCTCTGAGTAGATCTGTGCAGAAAACAAGGCTTCAGTTCAAATTCAACTTTGTTGAAGTGACGCAGCTTAATGTGTCTGTGTGTGTGTGTGTGTGTGTGTGTACACGTGTTTGTGTGTGTCTGTGTGTGTGTCACTGGTTGAACTAGTCTCAACCTGAGCTGTGCTCAGTATCAAGTAGTGACTCATCTCATCTCTACTTCAGCTTTTACTGTCGATTGATCTTTTCTTTCATAGCACATAATACTTTTGATGTGAGAGAACCTTTTTCTGATTGATTCAAACCAACTTCACTGTATGAAGACTCTGTTCTCTGTCAGAAATGGTTTCATCCAGTAAAGCTGAAACAAGAACTGAGTGAAATGTTTCTTTTAAAGTTAATGTTTCTACATTGTCAGGCCACCTAAGAGCATCCAGCCAACCACACACATCAAAACCCTTCAAGGTTCTGTTACTGAATTATTTGATAGTTATAAATACCTGGGACTCTGGCTGGATACTAAACTCACTTTCAAGATCCATGTGGACCATATTTCAGACCAATTAAGCCCACAACAACATCACCTCAATCACAGAACCAATTAACCAGATTTTGGTCCCAAAAAAAAAAGAAATCGGATCATTTTAACCTTGCTGATACAAACATGATGGAACCTGTTGGTTACATTACCTTTAGATGGTGAAAACCATTTTCATCAAGCTGAGGACTAAGGATTCAATTAATAATGGGGTAGGAAGAACAAGCATGAAACCAGTATGCTTCAAGTGTCAGATGATTCACATTAAGTCTCCAATCTGAATTCACCTTGAACCAGAAATGCACTTTGAAGAAATAAGATCACAGCACAGCGTTGACCTTTGGAATAAAGAAACTAGAACAGTTAAAGTCAAACATTAACAGACTGTATTAATCCTTATCAGATAGATTTAGTCTTTATTGTGCATCTATTTGTTTTCACAGAACAGCAGCATGTTTTAATATAATCCTACATCATGTATATTATGAAAGTTTCCAACACAACCAGGAGAGAAACAGCTGCATGGAATAATGTACAACATAAAGATACTGAAATACACACGTCATCATCAAACCAGTCTGTCCACTGTTAGATTCATACTAGGACCAGTTAGACTGTGTGATGGGAGGACTGGTGGACACACCTTCTACTTTTCCTCCACCAGGGAGAGAAACACTCAACTGTTTCATTATTCAATACATTTGATTTCTCACAGCTTTAATATATTTTGAATTGAGTATTTCATGGTAGTTTTACTACTTTTACTAATGTACAGGAAGTGTTTTATTTCTCCTTCCTCTAAACAGATCAACTGTGTGAAACTGAAGTATTGAGTGTCTGCTGCCACCTGCTGTTCACTCACAGAATCACATCCTGTTAGAGGAGAAGCTGTTTGCTTCACTCACATTTACAACATGAACGATCAGTACACCTTTTTAAATTATGTTCTCTGTCAGTCAGAAACTGTTTCATCCAGTAAAACTGAAACAAGAACTGAGATAAGTGTTTCTTTAAAGTTAATGTGTCTGCATTGATATTAATGCTGCTAATATCCACATCAATCCAGACTTTGTATTTTCATAACAGGTTATCTGATAAATTCATTTGATTTCCATGAAAGCTGCAATCAGCTGCTGTTGTTCTACTATCAGTCCACTAGATGGCCTCGTGATGCACATGAGGAGGAATTTACAACTGTGTTTTATGTCAATTCCATGGAATTTAAGTAGGGATGCTCGATATTGGCTTTTCTTCTGATATCCGACATTCCGATATTGTCTAACTCTTAATTTCCGATACCGATATCACCTGTTACCGATATATGCTGGCTTCTGACACCAAAGCTGTTAGGTTACAACATAACATATCTCCTATTGTGGAATTAACACATTATGCCTAATTTTATGGTGATGCCCCACTGGATGCATACATAAATGCAACATGGCTTTCCAAACGTAAACACTGTCTGTGCAAAATAAAAGAACAACTTCAACTTAAGTTATGGAAAAAAGTGCCAATATGGCACTGCCATATTTATTATTTTTTAGAGTGCATTATTTTGAACAAGCACTACAGCTAGGGCAAGTTTGACTTCTTCACAAATGGTACACAATATCAAAACAAGGAAGATGCATAACTTCAGTCCAGAGTAGTAAACAATAAACATAGTCCTCTTTTAGTCCAAGTTCAATGAATGAGTCTGACAACCGACCGGCTGTAACTGGCCATAACTTATAATAATACAATCATTAATCCGTAGGATACACATGGAAATAGTTCCAAACCACAGACATAACGTCATGCACCAGGTGAGCTAGCTTATTAGCCACGGTTAGCGACCCACCAGTCTAGCGGGTTGTTGTTGTTTACGTCATCAAGCACGCGCCGGTAAACGTCCCATGCTGCGTTCAAAGAGGCTCGGAAATGCTGAAACCTACAGAACAAACATCGGTTATAAAAACCCGATACTGATACTTCCCGAGATTACATTTTTATGTTAATATCGTCCCTAAATTTAAATATAAGTGGCAGCCAGAGGTGACTACTAACTTATATTAATTAATTAACACTGCTTATTATACTGTTTATGCCATGAAAAGAATAAAATCTTCAGCATATTCAGTCTGTTCCTGGAGAGTTAATTTAACAAGATGTGTAGTCAAGCCAACTTTTATTATCTTTGTACAACTAAAGATATAGTTTGTTGGTTTTACTAGTACTTTTATGTTATATAGGATTTAGGTTTGAACAACTTGAAATGTCTTCTGGGCTTTACTAAAAAACGTTTAAGTATAAAGTTGATGGGACTATTTTGTACACTTTACCTTTGTGATCGGAATTATTTATTCTAAGTTTAAGGAAAACAAGATATATGTGCAATTTCAAGATTTTTATGCAGCCAGGTTACAAATTATTTTAAGTTAAACTGCCAAATTCATTCTCACAGGGTACTTTTTTTTCTTTATTGTAAGAATGGAAAACATTTGTCAGACTGGAGGACTGATGGAGAACCTTCCTTAAGCCAACATGTATTAAATGAACTTAAATGAAAAATAAAGATTGCTGATGTGAAACAGAGCCGAGGATAATTACACCTTATCCAGATTGTGTTGGATCTGAACAGACCCAAACAGAGAGAAAACATCCACCCTGACAGCAGCATGATGCTCCATTAATTCACTGAACAATGTTTGAGATCTTTGTCAGTAAATATCACAGAGCAGAACAAGCTGATTATTTACATTTTCCATATAATATTTATGAATGCAATTACCCATTTATATGCTATATTAAGTACATTTTATACAATTTGAAGGACTAAATGTGTCATAATGTCCTCCACACTGTCAGCAAATAATCATAGTGTTGTTTTAAATAGGAATTTTAGAATTAAATAGAAACATAGTGGATATAAATAAGACAGAACTGGATAAAAAGAAGGAAAAATTAAGTGTGGTGAAAGATATGATATGAATGAAGAATCCCAAACTGAATGTACTGACATTTACACATTTTATTCAGACATCATCATTTACAAATACACATTCACAAACATATTCATGGATGTACGAAGACATACAGGCTTTGAATGATTTCTGAACATCGTTTCAGATGATGGTGTTGTAGTTTGTCAGTGTGGCCACCAGAGGGCGCAAATATTCATCAGCATTTATCATTGTATCTGTCAGGACTAATATCAGAATTATCTTCACAAATGTGAGTTGTTAGAAATAATAATGACAATTAGCAGAAAAATAATGCAAACATAATTATTAACATATTGGATAATAAAGTTGATGATGTAAATGTTTATGCATTTCCATAGAAAAAGAACAGGACATACAAAAGTGAATAATATTAAAAAATGCAACAGTCATGGTTATAGTAATAATAATAACCACAGTGGAGTCTCGTAATAATGAATATTTAAATGAATATTTACAGAGACACCAACCAATGAAACCAATGTCATGAAATTTACTTTCAATGGAAACTATTTTCCACTAATCAGGATGAATTAACCAAAGGAATAAACAGTGACACCTGCTGGCTTTAATCACACATAACAGCTGAGTGCTGATGATGCAAAACTTATTTAAAAACAGTCAATGAACAACAGCTGTTAGACTGAATTAAAGCTACACACTCATGTGATATCTAAATATGTGAAGGATTCAGGAGACACAGATACTATGAAACTACAACAAAACATTGTGAAGATCCAATTCCCATTATCCCAATACATTTCAAGTCTTTCTAATACACTAACAAAAGAAAACAACAACAACTGGTCTCAGTTTATCATTTGATTCATTTTACAAACAAACTGTCAATCATGTGGAAACCATGTTTACATTTACAACCAGTGAGAGATCATGTTGGTACTAAATACCATCAGCTGTGTGTGATCCTGTACAGACTGAACTATCTGGTCAGCAGTGATAAAGTTTCTCTAACAGGAGGAGACTCTCCCTCCTACAGAGGACAGAGAGACACTGAGGAACCAGACCAGACTGTAAACCCAAACCCAGCATACAGAGGTTCAGTGAATGTGGTGTTGAAGGTGTGGAGGTGGATCAGTGTGTCAGAGGAGACTCTGTAGAAGGACAGAGTGCCAGCAGGACAGTCCACATACACTGCTACTCTGTTAGAGACAGGGGAGGAGGAGGAGGAGGAGGAGGAGGAGGAGGAGGATAAGGAGTAGGAGATGGATGTGTCTCTTCTATTGTGATGGACAGAGTAACCACGGGAATCAGAACAGATCAAACTCCAAGACTGATCATTCCTTCCAAACACACAGTCATCACTGTTTCCTTTCCTGTTGATTCCTCTGTAACTCACTGATATATGAACTCTCCCTCCCCACTCTGCCTCCCAGTAACAGCGACCAGTCAGATCATTTCCACACAGCAGCTGAGGCCAGTGATCAAATCTGTCTGAATGATGTGGATATGACTGATCCTCCTTCACATATGTCACCTTCCTGTTGTTGTCAGACAGTTTAAGTTTTCCATTTGCTGTGTTTGGATCCAGTGTGAGTTCAGAGAAATCTGACGGAGAGAACAAGACACAATACAGCTGCAGTTATTGATCTATCATCTGTTTGATGATGACATCATCTTCATCCTCAGCAGGATGTTAATGAGTGGTGTCACAGTTTGATGAATGAAATGAAAAACACACTTACACTTCCTCAGACCTGGTGTCAACCATCGGACTCCAGCAGGCTGCAGGCTGAAAGGAGGAGGGGGGTCAGAGCAGCACATTCTCTTTCAGCATGCTAACATGGACATGACATCACTCTATAAAAAGTCAGTCATATGATTTCCCTGCATCTCTGATCCTGATCACACTGAGGAGCTTTGATGCTGCTAGTCAACACAACCGTCAATCAGCTGAGTGTCGGTGAGCTACACATGACGACTATCAACATTCCGCCAACATTAAATCATGTGGACAGTGAGACTTTTTTCAGACTCAGCAGTTTGTATTGTGAACAGATGACAGGACTGTTTAAAATGATTCACACTAACATGAAAATGACTGGTGTGTTTGTCTTTCCCGAACAATCTTTGGACAATTTCCTCTCACACAGCTGTGGAATATTCATGAATGATGGTTACAGCTGACAATCGGCTGCTGTCTGAAGTGTTTGGGGTGAGTTCACCTGTCTGTCCATACCTGAGAGTGTTCAGTCCCCACTGTGGATCCTCCAGTCCAGCAGTCAGTAGCTTCTCTCCTGAGTCTCCTGGATGATTGTAGCTCAGGTCCAGCTCTCTCAGATGGGAGGGGTTGGAGCTCAGAGCTGAGGCCAGAGAAGCACAGCCTTCCCATGTGATCAGACATCCTGACAGCCTGAAGATGCACAAAACACACACATCACATGATCTGAGATCACTTCAGGATTAAAATGATAGTCAAAGAAAAAGCAGCCACAGTGAGCTGATTAGATGAAGAACTGCAGATGAAAGACTCTGACTACAGTTTCTATGAACATCAAACCTCCAACATGTCACAGAGGTAAATAACTCTGTCTCAGATGCTCACAGTTGAATACAGAACACGAACTCCAACTAATGTGACATTGTGGAAACAAAAGTAAAACAATAGCAGTAAGTAAACATTTCTGACTCCTTTTTTAAGTTTCAATGATCATCCAGAGTTTTACGGTTGTATGAAACAAAACACATAATAGCTGAGGTGAAGTGTCATATCACCATGGTGAATAACAATCACTATGATCCCACCACAGATACTGCTCTGAGATTAAGAAACTACAACTGTTACCAAAAACTGTTGACTGAATAAATGTGTTTTACTTTGGGCCAGTTATACAATTCTTCATTCAGTTAATAAATCTTAAAACTCCTCTTAATAGGAAATTATTCACATGTTCTAAAAATAGTTCTGAAGAGAATTTGAACAGAGAAAATGTGCAGGTGTTTATCTACTCATATTAATCACAGTTTAAATGTAATCAGTTTGATTAATACTGACCTGAGAGTTTTCAGTGTACAGTGTGGACTCTCCAGTCCAGCAGAAAGCTGCTCCACTCCTGAATCGTGAAGGTTGTTGTTACTCAGGTCCAGATCTCTCAGACTAGAGGACTGGGAGCTGAGAACTCTGGACAGAGCTGCACAGCTTCTCTCTGAGAGGTTACAGTCAGTCAGTCTGGAAAGACAATAATGAAGAAGAAGAAACATCATATTTGCATTAAAATAAATCTAAATCTTTGATATTGTGTAATCTCTGCTAAGAACTGTCAACAATATTTGATGTTCTGATCTAAAGCAGCCACAGATGGGACAGTTAATAAAAACATAATAAATAACACATGGTGTCAATTCAATTCAATTTCAATTCAATTTTATTTATACTGCACCAAATCACAACAAAAAGGCACCATTCACATGGAGCTTGTCTAGACACTAGTTTTTCATTTATTTTTAAGAATATCAAAACATGACAAGCTTATTTATGTCAATCAAACATGATATCTCTGTGCTGGACACTACATGAAACTAAACTAGAGAATCTTGTAAAAATCCTCCTGATGAAGAGCAGATTCTGAAATCATGATAAGAGAGAGGCAGTTTAAACTGTATGGTGTTTTTAGTTTAGAAAGTATCTTGAATCAGTTGAGAGTAGAGTAGAGAAGTAGAGTAGATAAAACATCCAGGTGTTTATCAACTCATAGAAATCACAGTTTAAATGGTGATTAGTTTGATTAATTCTGACCTGAGAGTTTCCAGTGTACAGTGTGCACTCTCCAGTCCCACAGACAGATGCTTCACTCCTGAATCCTTCAGGTTGTTGCTACTCAGGTCCAGATCTCTCAGACTAGAGGACTGGGAGCTGAGAACTGAGGGCAGAGCTTCACAGCTTCTCTCTGAGAGGGTACAGCCATTCAGTCTGGAGAATACATTTGGAATAATATTTAATGAATCATATATATTATCCCCTCTTAAAGAAATATATTTGAATGTCTCTCCAATGAATCAATAAATAAATCAATAAATACTTTTTGTTCTGCCCCACTGAAAAAAATGTCTTTGGATATCTTTCAATAAACAATTAATAAATAACTATCTGTGTACTTACAGAGCTTTGTTGGTGGCTTTGACCACTGGCAGCAGCTTCAGAAGAGCCTCCTCTGAAGCAGAGTATTTCTTCAGGTCAAACACATCCAGATCTTCTTCTGATGACAGTAAGATGAAGACCAGAGCAGACCACTGAGCAGGAGTCAGTTCTTCTGTGGAGAGATGTCCTAATCTCAGGTCGCCTTGGATCTCCTTCACAAAAGAACGGTCATTCAGTTCATTCAGACAGTGGAACAAAATGATGCTTCTCTCTGTAGACAGACTCTCACTGATATTCCTCTTGATGTACTCAATTGTTTCCTGGTAGGTCTGTGAACTACTTTGGGTCAGTGTCAGCAGACCTTGGAGAAGAATCTGATTGGTCTTCAGTGAAAGGCCTAGGAGGAAGCGGAGGAACAAGTCCAGGTGTCCATTTGGACTCTTTAAGGCCACGTCTACTGCAGTCCTGTAGAGACTTGTCCATGCAGTTTTGTCTTTTCTTGTTTCAGACGTCTGGGATGCTGTTTGTTCTTCTGCCAGCAGATTGACTCCAGACTTGATGAATGTCAGATGGACATGAAGAGCAGCCAGAAACTCCTGAACACTCAGATGGATGAAGCAGAACACCTTGTCTTGGTGCAGACCTCTCTCCTCTTTAAAGACCTGTGTGAATACTCCTGAGTACACTGAGGCTGCTCTGATACTGATGCCACACTCTGTCAGGTCTGATTCATAGAAGATCAGGTTGCCTTTCTGCAGCTGCTCAAAAGCCAGTTTTCCCAGAGACTCAATCATCTTCCTGTTCTCTGGACTCCAGTGTGGATCTGTCTCAGCTCCTCCACCATACTTGATGTTCTTCAGTTTGGTCTGAACCATTAAGAAGTGGATGTACATCTCAGTCAGAGACTTGGGCAGCTCTCCTCCCTCTCTGCTTTTTAACACATCTTCCAGAACAGTAGCAGTGATCCAGCAGAAGACTGGGATGTGGCATATGGTGTGGAGGCTTCGGGATGTCTTGATGTGGGAGATGATGGTGCTGGCCTGCTTCTTATCTCTGAATCTCTTCCTGAAGTATTCCTCCTTCTGTGGGTCAGTGAACCCTCTGACCTCTGTCACCATGTCGACACATTCGGGAGGGATCTGATTGGCTGCTGCAGGTCGTGTGGTTATCCAGAGGCGAGCAGAGGGAAGCAGTTTCCCCCTGATGAGGTTTGTCAGCAGCACATCCACTGAGGTGGACTCTGTAACATCAGTCAGGATCTCACTGTTGTGGAAGTCCAGAGGAAGTCGACACTCATCCAGACCATCAAAGATGAACACAACCTGGAACTTTTCAAACCTGCAGATTCCTGCTTCTTTGGTTTCAGTAAAGAAGTGATGAACAAGTTCCACCAAGCTGTACTTTTTCTCTTTCAGCACATTCAGCTCTCTGAAAGTGAATGGAAATGTGAAGTGTGTGTCCTGGTTGGCTTTGTCTTCAGCCCAGTCCAGAGTGAACTTCTGTGTTAAGACTGTTTTCCCAATGCCAGCCACTCCCTTTGTCATCACTGTTCTGATTGGTTCATCTCTTCCAGGTGAGGCTTTAAAGATGTCTTCATGTTTGATTGTTGTTTCTGGTTTGACTGGTTTCCTGGATGCGGTTTCAAACTGTCTGACCTCATGTTCATCATTGACCTCTGCAATCCCTCCCTCTATGATGAATAGTGGTGTGTAAATCTGATTCAGAAGGGTTGGGTTTCCTGCTTTTGCGATCCCCTCAAACAGACACTGGAACTTCTTCTGCAGGTTAGACTTGAGTTTACGTCGACATCTGTTAGCATGACTTCCTGTATGAACACACGAGTAATAAGTAAAAAGCAATTGCTTCAGTGTTTCATTCCCCCAGATTTTTCAGAATACCTTTGTTTGAAACCACCTTCAAACATTTCTCCATAGTTGGCCCCTGTTAGATTGCCTATGCTATGAGCTGAATCAAATCATCCATCTCTTGCCTTGATCTGCTTCTAAGAACCTAATGAAATTTGTGTTAGATGATATACCTGTTATTCTTAACTCTTAGCTCTAGATTAATTGTGTCTTCAATCATTGAAGATGCCTTGTTTTTTAAATCTTAGATGGTCTTGTCCTTCAACCACTGAACCAGTTTGTGAACAGAAAGGACAATACCAGAACCTCAAGGTTCACATTTGGAGTTGACTGCGTTGTTCCTTAAAGAAGGAGTATGTTTGGATCCACGGCCTTCTCTGTCTGAGCATCATATTAGTGGAACACTATCCAGGCACTACACATTAAAACTAGCTTCTTGGCTACCTCTGACACATTTTCATAGCGGTGTGAGCTAAAATGTTGATTGATGTGTACTGTCCCTGCCAAATAAATCTTAAATAAAATAAATTAAATATTTTCTTTTAGACTTATATTATTACAAAGCAACCATCTTCACTTTGAAACTTCAACAAATACAAACCTATTTCTAACTGAGGTGAAATCCGAATTTTCAGAGGTAATTTCAAATGTGGTCTGTGTGTGTGTGTGTGTGTGTGTGCGTGCGTGCGTGCGTGCGTGCGTGCGTGTGTCCAGCTCTGATCCATTGATGAATGGACTTCAAAAGACCTCTGAAGGTGTCCTCTGGTATCTGGCACCAAAAAGGTCATCGCAAATCCTTTAAGTCATGTAAGTTGCAAAGTGGGGTCTCAATGGATCAGACTTGTTTTTCCAGTACATTTTCCCAGAAATTTAAAAAAGATTGAGATTTGAGGAATTTAGACGCAAGGCAACACCTTGAACTCTCCTATGTGTGGTGTGTGTTTGTTCTTCAACAATGTTTAGGTAGGTGGTATGTGTCAAAGTAACATCAACATGAATGCTAGGACCCAAGGCTTCCCATTAGAACATTGCTCAGAGCATCAAGCTGTCTCATCTGGCTTGCCTTCTTCCCATAGTGCATCCTGGTACCATCTCTTCCCCCGGTAAATGATGCACACACACACAGTCTCCACATGGTGTAAAAGAAAATATGATTCATCAGACCAGGCCACTTCTTCCATTGCTCCATGGTTCAGTTCTGAACTATTGAAGCAACTTTCTTGGGTGGACAGTGGTTATCATGGACACTCTGACTGGTCTGCAGCTACGTAGCTTCATATGCAGAAAACTGTGATGCTCTGCGTATTCTGAAACTTGTCTATCATAGCCAGTTTTAACGTTTTCAGCAATTTGAGCTACAGTAGCTCTTCTGAGGGATTGGACCAGATCGGCTAGCCTTCAAATCTTGCATGCATCAATGAGCCTTGGATTCCCATGACCCTGTCGAAGGATCATCGGTTGTCCTTCCTTGGACCACTTTTGGTAGGTAGGGACCATTGCATTCTGGGAAGACCCAACAAAACGTGCTGTGGAGATGCCCTGACCCAATTATCACAATTTGTCCCTTGTCAAAGTTGCTCAGATCCTAATGCTTTCTCCTTTTTTTCTGTTTCCAACATATCAAATTCAATATCTGACTGCACTTACTGCCTAATATATCCGAACCATTGCTGCCTATCAGTGATTTTAATGTTTTGACTGATCAGTGTATGAACATATTTTCTTCTATTTCTTGAGACATCAGTAAATGTCTCATTTATCTAATTTCCTCTTACTGCTGTGCAGACGGTCAGCCAGCTCCTCCTGCTTCATTCTCCTCAGGAAGTGCAGTGTGATCTTCAGAAATGACTCTCTGCTGCTCCTCCTCTGCTCTTCCTCCTCATCGTCCAACACCTCCTCATCCTCTAAGCAATCTGGGTAATCTGAACTCAGAACCTTCTGCATCTTCTTCAGCTCGTTCTTCACAAAAGTGACGACATTCTCCTCCAGCAGCTGGAACAGAATAATATATGAATGACACAATCAAACTGAAATCATGAAGCAAACATCAGATCCATGTTGGACACACTGACAATCCACTGGTCTACAAAGTGCAGCATGGAGATGATTGTTACCAGAATAGTTGTAAAAGTAGTGGTTGTACATGTACAGACCATAAATATGGAGTCCAAGTGTGTTCGATGCTGCTGGGCAGACTGACCACTGGGAACCTCTGAGCTCTCCTGGTCCACTCTGTGGAGGAATCATGAAGAATGAGCTCACATTATGTCTGTCCACACAGAGACAAAACACAAGCTAAAGGTCCATCAAGTGATATTTGGATGTGAACAGAGAATCAGATGACTCCCTGTAGTGGTAAAGCTTTACTAGTCCTGCTGATCCCACTGAGAATCAACAGCTCAGTCTGTGTGTAGCTTTCAGTTCAGTGTTTGGCTTCATTAGTCAGTTTGTTTTAGTTCTAACAGCTCTGAACAAACCTCCATACAGCTCTCCCTTCCTCACTGTACACTGCTGAAGTGCCCTGGAGCAAGACAGCTACAACCTCCAGCTGCTCCAGTGGAGCTCCTCAGTGTTTTGTCAGACTGGTTAACTGGGCAGTTCTCTGTATGAATGCGTTTTACTGGGTGAATATTGCGCACAATGCTGCACCTGTTGGATGTTTCAGACTATATGATCTGTGTCTGCTCTTTAGTTAATTTTGATCAATGAAATCCCACAGCCAATCACAGTGGAGCTCCATACAGCATCAGCTCTCCATCAAAATGTATGTCATTGCATCATTTATGTCCTTTAACAGGTTGGACAACAGTCTACTGAAGTATTAATAAACTTTTAATTTACAATTTCTCTTATATATATAAGATCGGAAATTGTTTTTTAGAATATTTAGTAACATTACTGACATTGTTAAGTAGTCTGATGTGAACTTACCCTTTCTTGTAAGAGTGTTGTCTTTTAAACTGTATTGGTTCAAACATGGACCGGTCACTCTTAAAGGACACACAGCTGGGTTCAGATCCAGGAGATTCTGGTCTCTGGATCCTGCTAGACAGATAAGACAACCACCACGGAGGGAAATTCACTGTTAAGTCTTCAGCCACACTAGCTGTTGGGTAAACTTTCAGTGACCAACAAAGAAAGGATCAACATGGTGGCTTGAGGAGCATTAACAGCAGTGTGAAAAGCTTCAGACTTCAAACTGAATGATGTCTGATCTCCTTTTGTTTGTGTGATATTTAAAGAAAGTCATCCTCTGTCACATTGGCACTGATCTTGCTCTGTTCTTCATCATCTCCACCTCAATGATCTGACACACTGTGACTGACAATCACTTTGATTGAATCTTACTGAATATTTACTGACATTATAAAAGTAATCTGATATTGACTTACCCTTGTCTGTTAAACTGCATTGGTTCAAACATGGACCGATCACTCTTAAAGGACACACAGCTGGGCTCAGATCCAGGAGATTCTGGTCTCTGATGGATCCTGCTAGACAGATAAGACAACCACCACGGAGGGAAATTCACTGTTAAGTCTTCAGCAACAGTAGCTGTTGGATAAACTTTCAGTGACCAACAAAGAAAGGATCAACATGGTGGCTTGAGGAACATTAACAGCAGTGTGAAAAGCTTCAGACTTCAGACTTCAAACTGAATGATGTCTGATCTCCTTTTGTCTGTGTGATATTTAAAGAAAGTCATCCTCTGTCACATTAGCACTGATCCTAATCTGTCCTTCATCATCTCCACCTCTCTGATCTGACACACTCTGACTGACAATCACTTTCATGGAATATTTACTGAATATTTACTGACATTATAAAAGTAATCTGATATTGACTTACCCTTTTCTGTTAAACTGTATTGGTTCAAACATGGACCGGTCACTCTTAAAGGACACACAGCTGGGCTCAGGTCCAGGTTCCAGTGAAACTGGTCTCTGGTGGATCCTGTTAGACAGAGAAGACAACCACCATGTAGGGAAATTCACTCTCTGACTGACAATCACTTTGATGGAATCTCACTGAATATTTACTGACATGATAAAAGTAATCTGATGTGGACTTACTCTTGTCTTTTAAACTGTATTGGTTCAAACATGGACCGGTCACTCTTAAAGGACACACAGCTGGGTTCAGGTTCAGGTCCAGATCCAGGTCCAGGTCCAGGTTCAGGCCCAGGAGAGTCTGGTCTGTGCTGCTCCAGGCTTCAAAACAACACACACAGATGTTTGAGTGTGAATAATGATGGTGGAGTGATGTGAGTGTAGAACAGTGATGGACAGTTAGAGATCCTCATCTCACCTCTGAGCTTTGGTCTGGCTGTCATGTTCCCCACACAGAGAGCTTTTAGAGGGAGGGACTCCCTCCTCTCTGTCCTCACACTGATCCATAGCAGAGAAACACCTTCACACAAACACAACAACATGCTCACTCATTAGAACCAGCTGCACAACATGTACTGGAGAATATTATTTTATTACTTTTTATTACCTGTTAATCTCTAACCATACCACCTTTGAAACACATGTTTTTTGTTATATGGTAGAGACTGAATGTCCCTCACTAACAGAATGATACTGGTTATTAAAACATAAACCAGTTCAAAGGTGACTGAATGGAGTGACCCTTCAAATGGCCACAAAATGTCTCTGACAATAAATTGATGGCACACACAATTCTTTGCATGAATAAAATGCGAAATGAGTTCATTTTATGTCAAGTCTGTCAGTACATAATCACATGACTCTGTTTAAGTACTGTCAGTGATGTATCTTAGCAGAGTGTGTAATACAGGTGTGTCTACGTTCCCTTTAACAGCTATTAAACCAGGTCATTATAAATGGTTAATGATTAACAGGTATTCTCATATGGACACATTAAATGGTGGAGACTAATAGTCTAGGTCTTGATTAAATGTAAATCAACAATACAAAAACATTTCCAGTAATAAATGACAGAAAATGTTTGGTGAATGCAGTAATATTTAGTAAAGGCTCAGCACAGGCAGCTGCTGATACTGCAAACACTCATTTGATCCTGGATTGAATTAGCTTGAACAGCAGTAGCAGCCTAAAAAACAATTAAAATATAATTACAATTAATTACAATTAATGCATAAAATTATAGGATGAATGTACACATATCTTCTGTAATAATGTGATCGTCTTTCCTGGGTTTTTCAAGTTCTCTGTTTATCCAAAATATGAAAACACTGAATGGTGATACATAATAATATACATTTAAATCCATCCAATCTAAGTGCTGATGGTCTTTTTAACAACTCTACTGGGTTGCTTTATATTATCCAGATGTTGTTTTAAGTTTCTCTCCTCTATATATGAAGTTGAGACTAAATATTGGAAACATCTTTCAAAATAATGAAGTCCACAACAACATCACATCAACCACACAACCAATAAACCAACACAACTTAACACTTATTGCATCACTGTTGTATTTCATTGTATTATACAGGTGTATCTATTTTTCTGGTCACTTCATGTATCAACAGGCTGAATTTGAATTTTGACTAATCAAACTTTTCCAGTTTTCTCTGATATTTCTGTTGCTAAACAGCCTCTTGTTAACAAAGCTAATTACAGTCAAGTAGGATTAACGAAGTGTCCTTAAGAGCATTCAAACCTTCCACTAGTATCCAACAAAGCAACATAATAAATCACTACTGCCACCATCTCTACTGCTGTCAGATCATTTTAAACCCGCTGACACAAACATGATGAAACCTGTTGGTTACGTTACCTTTAGATGGTGAAAATCATTTTTATCGAGCTGATGACTGAAGCTGAAATTATTCAGCTACTTCAACCAAGAAACCAAACGTAGGAAGGACAAACATGAGGCTCAAAGCAGGAAGATATATGCTGATTTAAATAAAGTCTCAACTCTGAATTAATCTTTAACCAGAAGTTCACTGAAGAAATATGATCCCAGCACAGTGCTGACCTTAGGAATAAAATACCCGGAGCAGTTTAAGTTAAACATTAACAGACTGTATTAATCCTTATCAGATAGATTTAGTCTTTATTGTCCTTTTATTTGTTTTCGGGGCCTGGAGCAGAGGTGGAGCTCAGGCTTTGTTGATGCAGTTTAGGCAGCAAAGTGCAATAAAGCAGATTCAGATCTGTGCTGTCAATAACTAGAACATCTGGATAACAAATTCATCCATAATTATACAGACTATAATATACATTTTTTACGGTAAAGGTACAAACTCAGTGTGATGACATCTGACAGATTGTTTACTCATTGATTGATGGGCACTGAATGAGTGTTCGCAGTCAGTGTGTCCAGAAGTGAGTGACATGTTTCTTTAAAGTTAATGTGCCTGCATTGATATTACTGCTGCTGCTAATATCAATCCAGACAGAAATTATCAGAACAAAGTTAGTTGAGTTTGGCTCCATCTGGTGGGAGGATGAAGAATGACTGAAGTCAATATGCTTAAATGAATTTTAAAAGTAAAGAGTCCTAATGTGAAACAGAGCTGAGGATAATTACTCCTGATCCAGACTTGGACCTGAACAGACCCAAACAGAGAACATCCATCCTTTGTCAGTAAATATCACAGAGCAGAACAATCTGTGATGTCCTCCATAGTGTCAGGAATTAATTGTGTTGGAGGAATATAAATATAAGTCAATTTATAAGTAAATAGTAATGTAAGAATTAAATAGAAACATAGTAGATGTAAATGAGACAAAAGTGAATTAAACAAACTCAAAATTTAGTGTGGTAAAATATATGATATGAATGAAGCGTCCCAAACTGAATGTAATAAAAAAAAATCCAGAGGAAAAAATGAGGACCTGTAACCTCTATGTGTGGGAAATTGAGTGCTGAGGTTCACATAATTTTTAGCTTCGAATCTACTGACATTTACAGCTTTTATTCAGACATCATCATTATTTACAAATACACATTCATAAACATCTTCATGGATGACCCACAGGCTTTGAATGATTTCTGCACATCATTTCACAATCTCCTTCACAGTGCAGAATAGTGTTGTAATTTGTCACTGGGGCCACCAGAGGGCGCCACTATTCATCAGCATTGTATACTAAAGTTGATGATGAAGATTTATTAGTTTTTATAGAAAAAATTGAGGAAATACAAATGTTGACTAATACTAAATAATTCAACAGTAATGGTTATAGTGATATTAATAACAACCAGTGGAATCAATTCATAACAAATATTTGAATGAATATTTACGCAAACACTGAAAGCGATCACATATAACCTCCTTTCAATAAAAAGTATTCCCACCAATCAGGATGAATTAACCAAAGGAATACAAAGTGACACCTACTGGTGACAGCTGAGTGCTGATGATGCATAACGTATTTAGAAACAGTGAATGACAGCTGTCAGACTGAATGTGAGCTGAACATTTTGAACAGTCCTGAAACTGTGAGCATGAGTATAGCTCAAAGATAAGTCAAATCTACTGCATGAAATTAGATATGAATTAACATCCACACACACAAAAATAACTGTACAGACTGAACTATCTGGTCAGCGATGAGAACGTTTCTCTAACAGGAGGAGACTCTCCCTCCTACAGAGGACTCAGAGACACTGAAGAACCAGACCACACCCTAAACCCAGGACACAAAGGCTGATTGAATGTGGTGTTGAAGGTGTGGAGGTGGATCAGTGTGTCAGAGGAGACTCTGTAGAATGACAGAGTGCCAGCAGGACAGTCCACATACACTGCTACTCTGTTAGAGACAGAGGAGGAAGAGGAGGGAGAGGAGATGGTTGTTCCGCTCTTGTTGTACCAGACAGAATAACCATGAACATCAGAGCAGATCAAACTCCAGGACTGATCATTCCTTCCAAACACACAGTCATCACTGTTTCCTTTCCTGCTGATTCCTCTGTAAGTCACTGATATAAAAACGTCTCCTCTCCACTCGACCTCCCAGTAACAGCGACCAGTCAGATCATTTCTACACAGCAGCTGAGGCCAGTAATCAAATCTTTCTGGATGATCAGGATATGACTGATCCTCCTCCTTCAAATTTGTCACATTCCTGTTGTTGTCAGACAGTTTTAGTTCTCTGTTTGCTGTGTTTGGATCCAGTGTGAGTTCACAGAAATCTGATGGAAAGAACGAGACACAATACAGCTGCAGTTATTGATATATCATCGGTTTGATGATGACATCATCTTTATCCTCAGTAAGATATTAATGAGTGATGTCACAGTTTGAAGTTTGCTTTGTTTTCATGAATGAAATGAAAAACACACTTACACTTCCTCAGACCTGGTGTCAACCATCGGACTCCAGCAGGCTGCAGGCTGAAAGGAGGAGGGGGGTCAGAGCAGCACGTTCTCTTTCAGCATGCAAACATGGACATGACATCACTCTATAAAAAGTCAGTCATATTTTCCCTGCAGCTCTGATCCTGATCAAACTGAGGAGCTTTGTTGTTGCATGGCAACACAACAGTCAATCAGCTGAGTGCCGGTGAGCTACACGACGACTATCAACAGCAGCTGCATTCAGCCAATCAAAAACAGGCATCTCAACGTCAAATCATGTAGACAAAAAGACATTTTCTTTTCAGACTCAGTAGTTTGTATTGTGAACAGGTGACAGGACTGTTTAAACAGATTCACACTAACATGAAAATGATAAACCGGATGTTTCTGTTTGTCTTTCCTCAACAATATTTTGGACGACTGACAAGTTATTTCCTCTCACACAGCTGTGGAACATTCATGAATGATGGTTACAGCTGACAATCAGCTGCAGTCTGAAGTGTTTGAGGTGAGTTCAATGGAGCTTTCTGTTTGTCATTTAGTTTCCACCTGTCTGTCCATACCTGAGAGTATCCACCTGCATGGAGTTTTTCTTCCTATCTTTATTAAAGAGTGTGGTATGCTGTGGTACAGGTGCTCATGTAAATTATACTCTGACATTGATATATTATGCTCTATAATAAAGATAGGAACCAAGCTCCATACACCTGTCTGTCCATACCTGAGAGTGTCCAGTCCCCACTGTGGATCCTCCAGTCCAGCAGACAGAAGCTTCTCTCCTGAGTTTCCTGGATGATTGTAGCTCAGGTCCAGCTCTCTCAGATGGGAGGGGTTGGAGCTCAGAGCTGAGGCCAGAGAAGCACAGCCTTCCTCTGTGATCACACATCCTGACAAACTTCAAACACACAAAACAACACACGTTACATGATCTGAGATCACTGCAGGATTGGAAGGTGATGTGTTTATTATTGTCAACACCAATATGTTTCTGTAGTGTTCAGAGTTAAACGTAATACTTTCAGTCACTACTTCTCAATTGAAATGGCCAACCACTAGGCTAGTCAAACAACACTAAGGCCCTCTAAAGGAAAGGACAGAGCAGGCTGTTCTTTCTGGGTCCTTTAATGTGTGCACTAGGATGGTATGGATGTTCTACCAGTCTGTGGTGGCCAGTGTCATCTTCTTTGACGCAGTGTGCTGGGGAGGTGGCATTGGGAGCTGTGGTGCAAATAAACTGAATAAGTTGGTGAGGAAAGTCAGCTCTGTTGTGGGGATGGAACTGGACAGTGTGGAGGCAGTGACAGAGAAGAGGATGAGTGGAAAAGCTGGACGCTATCTTGGACAATCCCTCATATCCTCTCTAGGCTCAGCGCAGGAGCACGTTCAGCCACAGACTTATCCAGCCATGTGCCTCAAAGTGCTTGAGCTTTTGCAGCAGCACAGATACTGCTGTGAGATTAAAATAAACTACAACTATTACCAAAAAACGTTCACTGAATAACTGTGTGGATGGGTTTTACTTTGGGCCACTTACAAAGTTCTTCATTCGATTTTAAAATCTTAAAACTCCTCTCTGGTATTTCAGGTTCCAGTAGAGAAAAAAACAAAACTAATGAAAATATGTTGACAGAAAGTTATTCACAGGATCTAAACACACACTGAAAATAATTTGTGTAGATAAAATGTTCAGGTGTTTATCAACTCAAATAAATCACAGTTTAAATGATGATTAATTGAACAGGTTGATGAATCCTGACCTGAGAGTTTCCAGTGTACAGTGTGGACTCTCCAATCCAGCAGAAAGCTGCTGCACTCCTGAATCCTGAAGGTTGTTGTTACTCAGGTCCAGATCTCTCAGATTAGAGGACTGGGAGCTGAGAACTGAGGACAGAGCTGCACAGCTTCTCTCTGAGAGCTTACAGCCATTCAGCCTGGAGAATACATTTGGGAAAATATTGTTTTTGTATTTAAATATATATTCATATTTCTCCTAAAAAAAATGTTTCAATAAATCAATCAATCAATAACTATCTGTGTACTTACAGAGCTTTGCTGGAGGCTTTGACCACTGGCAGCAGCCTCAGAAGAGCCTCCTCTGAAGCAGAGTATTTCTTCAGGTCAAACACATCCAGATCTTTTTCTGATGACAGTAACATGAAGACCAGAGCTGACCACTGAGCAGGAGACAGTTTATGTGTGGAGAGACTTCCTGATCTCAAGTACAGTTGGATCTCCTCCACTAGAGAACGATCATTCAGTTCATTCAGACAGTGGAACAGATTGATGCTTCTCTCTGCAGACAGATTCTCACTGATCTTCTTCTTGATGTACTTGACTGTTTCCTGATTGGTCTGTGAGCTTCTTCCCATTTGTGTCAGCAGGCCTCGTAGGAGAATCTGATTGGTCTGCAGTAAAAGACCCATGAGGAAGCGGAGGAACAAGTCCAGGTGTCCATTTGGACTCTTTAAGGCCTCGTCCACAGCACTCTGGTAAAGAAGTGACTCTTCAGATTGGTCTTTTATTGTTTCAAACTTCTGCGATGATGTTTGTTCTTCTGCCAGCAGATTGACTCCAGACTTGATGAATGTCAGATAGACATGAAGAGCAGCCAGAAACTCCTGAACGCTCAGATGGATGAAGCAGAACACCTTGTCCTGGTACAGACCTCTCTCCTCTTTAAAGACCTGTGTGAACACTCCTGAGTACACTGAGGCTACTCTGATATTGATGCCACACTCTGTCAGGTCTGATTCATAGAAGATCAGGTTGCCTTTCTGCAGCTGCTCAAAAGCCAGTTTTCCCAGAGACTCAATCATCTTGCTGCTCTCTGGACTCCAGTGTGGATCTGTCTCAGCTCCTCCATCATACTTGATGTTCTTCAGTTTGGTCTGAACCACCAGGAAGTGGATGTACATCTCAGTCAGGGTCTTGGGCAGCTCTCCTCCCTCTCTGCTTTTCAACACATCCTCCAGAACTGTAGCAGTGATCCAGCAGAAGACTGGGATGTGGCACATGATGTGGAGGCTTCGGGATGTCTTGATGTGGGAGATGATGGTAATGGCCTGCTTCTTTTCACTGAATCTCTTCCTGAAGTACTCCTCCTTCTGTGGGTCAGTGAACCCTCTGACCTCTGTCATCATGTCGACACATTCAGGAGGTATCTGATTGGCTGCTGCAGGCCGTGTGGTTATCCAGAGGCGAGCAGAGGGAAGCAGTTTCCCCCTGATGAGGTTTGTCAGCAGCACATCTACTGAGGTGGACTCTGTAACATCAGTCAGGATATCATTGTTGTGGAAGTCCAGAGAAAGTCGACACTCATCCAGACCATCAAAGATGAACACAACCTGGAACTTTTCAAACCTGCAGATTCCTGCTTCTTTGGTTTCAGTAAAAAAATGATGAACAAGTTCCACCAAGCTGTACTTTTTCTCTTTCAGCACATTCAGCTCTCTGAAAGTGAATGGAAATGTGAAGTGTGTGTCCTGGTTGGCTTTGTCTTCAGCCCAGTCCAGAGTGAACTTCTGTGTTAAGACTGTTTTCCCAATGCCAGCCACTCCCTTCGTCATCACTGTTCTGATTGGTTCATTTCTTCCAGGTGAGGCTTTAAAGATGTCTTCATGTCTGATTGTTGTTTCTGGTCTGACTGGTTTCCTGGATGCTGTTTCAATCTGTCTGACCTCATGTTCATTATTGACCTCTGCAGTCCCTCCCTCTGTGATGTAGAGCGGTGTGTAGATCTGATTCAGAAGGGTTGGGTTTCCTGCTTTAGCAATCCCCTCAAACAGACACTGGAACTTCTTCTTCAAGTTAGACTTGAGTTTACGTTGACACCTGCCAGCAGGAGTTCCTGAATGAACAAACACAAAAACAGTAAAAACATATTTCCCGTCATCTCTTGAGACACCAGTAGTATTAGTTATCAACATGTTAAATCTTTATAGAAATCATCTCACTGCTCTGCAGACAGTCAGCCAGCTCTTCCTGCTTCATTCTCCTCAGGAAGTGCAGTGTGATCTTTAGAAATGCGTCTCTGCTGCTCCTCCTCTGCTCTTCATCCTCATTGTCTAATACTTCCTCATCCTCCCTCTGACTCTCTAAGCATTCTGGGTTATCTGAACTCAGATCCTTCTGCATCCTGTTCAGCTCGTTCTTCACAAAAGTGACGATGTTCTTCTCCAGCAGCTGGAACAGAATAACATATGAATGACACAATCAAACTAAAATCATGAAGCAAACATCAGATCCATGTTGGACACACTGACAATCCACTGGTCTACAAAGTGAAGCATGGAGATGATTGTGAACACAATAGATGTAAAAGTAGTTGTTGTACATGTACAGACCATAAATATGGAGTCCAGGTGTGTTTGATGCTGCAGGGCAGACTGACCACTGGGAACCTCTGAGCTCTCCTGGTCCACTCTGTGGAGGAATCATGAAGAATGAGCTCACATTATGTCTGTCCACACAGAGACAAACACAAGCTAAAGGCCCATCAAGTGATATTTGGACGTGAACAGAGAATCAGATGACTCCCTGTAGTGGTAAAGCTTTACTAGTCCTGCTGATCCCACTGAGAATCAACAGCTCAGTCTGTGTGTAGTTCTGAACAAACCTCCATACACTCTCCCTCCCTCACTGTACACTGCTGAAGTGCCCTGGAGCAAGGCAGCTAGAACCTGCAGCTGGTCCAGTGGCACTGCTCAATGTCTGCTTTTATGAGACTGGTTGAATTGGGCAATTCCCAGCCTCCCACTATGAAAATGACATTCAGGTGTGTGTAAGTGAGAAAGTAGGCAGGTGTCATGTCTGAGGTGTTTGAACGTCTTGCGTTTGACCAGGTTGAGTATTTAATCAGACACAATTTGTTGTATGAGCTTCAGTCTGGCTTTACAGCAGCAAAATCTACTGACACCTGTCTTATTTATGTGTTTGATTTTATTAGTCAAAATGGAGGAAATTGTGCTGACTTGCAGAAAGCTGTTGACACAGTGAATAATTAAGTTCTGTTGTCAAAGTTACAGTGCATGGTGTTTGGACATACTGCTGCAAAATGGTTTATTTCTTGCATTACAGGAAGAAATAAGGTCATTCATTCATTCATTTTATCCTCTCTAGAGGCTTGCAGAGCCAATCCCAGCTGTCATTAGGTGAGAGGCAGGGTACACCCAGGACAGGTCGCCAGTCCATCGCAGGGCTAACATATATTAGACAGACAACCATTCACGCTCACATTCACACCTACGGGCAATTTAGAGTCTCTAATTAACCTAACCTGCATTTGGTCTGTTGGAGGAAGGCGGAATACCGGGAGAGAACCAATGCAGACACGGGGAGAACATGCAAACTCCCCACAGAAGGGTCCCAGCCGGTCGGCAGGGTCGAAGCCCAGAGCCCTCTTGCTGTGAGGCGACAGTGCTAACCACTGCATCACCGTGCCGCCCAAGAAATAAGAAATAAGGTCCGATGTTGAAATAGTTAATTCAGAACGTCAGGATATTACATATGCGGTTCTATTTTAGGGCTTCTTTTATTTCTTATGTATGTAAATGACACAACAGCTGCTGTGACATGCAAGCTGCTGCTGTTTGCTGATGATTCTACATTACTGGTATCTGATAATGACGTCAGTGAAATTCACAACTCTTAGTAATGAATCAGAAAGTGTAAGAGAGTTGCTCATAGATAACAAACTCTGAATACATTTGGGTTTGACACTGAGTCAATCCTGTTTAGAACAAAGACTTCAAGAATAAAGAAATCTTTTGTAATGAAAATTAAATTTTATGATATTTTGTCTCATTTTTAGGAATAATATTGGACCAGTCACTGTCCTGTGAATCCGTTGTCGTTAAAAGGTTTGCCAGCAAGCTTCACAGACAACTTTTCTGATAAGAAACTTCTCCTGTCCTCATTGGTACAGCGTCAGTTTGATTCTGCCTGTTCTGATTGGTTTAATGGTTTGAAAATCTAAATTTAGGATCAAACTTCAGATTATGCAAAAAATATTATGCAGTATTCATTAAATGATTCCTATTTAACTCATGCTGGTTGTGATTAGTTCAAAGTGTAGGACTTATTTATTTAACAAGGTCACAGGTTTATAATGAAATCTGAAATTACATTTTGTTGGAAATAAGTGTTTTCACTTTAACATGTTTGTTTTATGTCTGTACTGTATAAATAAATAAATCATGTCACTTTTCATGTAAACAATTGAGTGACACACCATGAATGTGTTCCAGGAGAGACTGTGTGAACATGTGATCTGTTATCTCCATATTTAAATAATTATAACATCTCCTCCCTCTCTATGACCAGTTCATTTCTAGCATAACCAAACATTTACTGTCAGTTGCAACTTACATCTGATCAGTTGATGGATAACCTTCTTTAAAATCAATGCCACGGTCATTTGACCGGTCGCTCTTAAAGGACAGACAGCTGGGTTCAGGTCCAGGAGATTCTGGTCTCTGCTGCTGGATCCTGAAACAACAACAACTCTTGCAAATGACAAAGAACCTGAAGCTGTCACTAATACAGACAGCATGTTATGTTTGTCTCATATTTAGGAATAATATTGGACCAGTCACTGTCCTGTGAATCTGCCAGCAAACTTCAGTTCCTGTTTCACAGACGAAGGCTGATTGTGACTTTACTGTTAAGAAACTTCTCCTGTCCTCATTGGAACAGCATCAGTTTGATTCTGCCTGTTCTGATTGGTTTAATGCTTTGCAAATCTAAATTTAGGAACAAACTTCAGATCATGCAAAAAATATGCGTGATTTAACTTGTGTTGGTTGTGATTCATTCAGTGTAAGACTTATTTATTTAACAGGGTCACAGATTTATAATGAAATCTGAAATTACATTTTTATTTCACCTATTAAATTGTATTTGTTGTACTTTGTGTTTTGATGTTTATTTTATTTTAATTGAGGTTATATCATGTTGTATGTCAATCAATCTTTATTTATATAGAGCCAAATCACAACAAAATGTCTTGTGTTTTGCCTTTTAACATCTTGGGACCATGTTGGAAATAAGTGTTTTCACTTAAACACTTTGCTTTATGTCTGTAATGTATAAATAAATGAAATCATGTCACTTGTCTTGTGAACAATTGAGTCCAACATTATAAAATTCTTCCAGGAGAGACTGTGTGAACATGTGATCTGTTATCTCCTTCCTGTCTATCACTGACGTGGTCAGACAACACATCGTACAAACCAGTTCATTTCTAGCATAAACAAACGTTTACTATCAGTTGCAACTTACATCTGATCAGTTGATGGATGTCCTTCTTTAAAATCAATGCCACGGTCATTTGACCAGTCGCTCTTTAAGGACACACAGCTGGGTTCAGGTCCAGGAGATTCTGGTCTCTGCTGCTTGATCCTGAAACAACAACAACTCTGATAAATGTGCCTGTTAAATAGAAATTAAAAGTCTGTTCAGTCTTTGCAGCCAACCAACCAGTTTTAAACTCTTACCTTCCATCATCAGGTTGTCCATCTTTAAACACAAGAGGAGGCTCCATAGACCGGTCACTCTTCATGGACACATAGCTGGGTTCAGGAGAGTCTGCTCTCTGCTGCTGCATCCTGATACAAACAAACAATGAACAAATTAAAAAGTTTAAAAAGATGAATTTGAGCAGACTGTCAGCAGCTGAAGTTTTAGAAGCAGAATTAAATCAGTAAGATGACAGTGGATGAGAAATGTTCTCCTGTTCATCAAACTCTCATCTGATGAAAGATGCTGTCTCATCTTAGTTGATTAGTTGACTAATCAGTGGTTGAGCTCTTTGTTAACTCACAAAGTTAGTAGTTCATTCTGAGTTATTGTGACTTATTATTCAGTAGTTGAGTGTCAGATATGACAGTGAGTGTGAATAATGATGGTGGAGTGATGTGAGTGGAGAACAGTGATGGACAGTTAGAGATCCTCATCTCACCTCTGAGCTTTGGTCTGGCTGTCATGTTCCCCACACAGAGAGCTTTTAGAGGAAGGGACTCCCTCCTCTCTGTCCTCACACTGATCCATAGCAGAGAAACACCTTCACACAAACACAACACATGATTTCTCTTTATTCTTCTCAGTCACATGACAAACACACAGAGCTGTATCTAATATCGTCCAACTGTCATACAACCACCAGTGTAATCAGTGTGAAGATTTATTGAAATAAAATTAAGATTAAGATTATAATGCCCCTTATTGAAAGAAACATATAAAATACTGTTTAATAATCATGCAAAGGAAGAACAATCATTTTCATCCCTGAGTAGTGTCTTCAGTCTTCCTCTCAGGCTGCGTACAGCATCAGCACCCTTCAGTGATAAGGAGGGCAGCCTGTGTGTAGCCTGACAGACCAAACTCAGGGAACAATAGCCTCACCCTCAGCATGGCCGCTTTTTTCCCAATGATTTCACTGTATAAACCTGGAATCTATGTTTAACAGGTCATCAGTTTTCTATCATATCATAAGATCTCAATGCCACATCAGGATATTTTAACAGGTCATGAAATACCACTGCTGTGCCAAATGCGTCAGCTGAGCACAGCCTCTCTCAGAGCTGCAGCCTGATTTAACCCCTTCCTCCCCCACTGCACACAATCTCTGTGTGTTATGTATATTAAGACAACTTTACCTCCGTTTTTCTAATTCTATGTTTGAACTTTTTATGTAATTGTAATTTATTGTTGTAATATATTGATGTGTGAACACTGACTCAGTACTGTCAGCTGTTATCAGACACTCTAAACAGTGACAGTAAAAAAGAAGAAAACGTCCACCATGTTGATTTCTGTGGACTGTTAGTAGAGTTCAGAACTGTTTCTACTGGAACTAAACTAACAAAATTGACAATGAAAACAATAGAAAAGGAATAAAGTGACAACAAATACCTTTAGAAGGAGAAAACAAGCTGCAACATGACCACAGAAAGTGAAACTCAGGATAAATCCCACGCCTGCTGGAAACCACCCGAAGGGGGAGCTGTTTTTCTTTTTTTCTTTTTTTAACATAAATCTTTATTTAGCACAAATAACATAGCCTCAAACTAAGTCATTAATATAGGCAGTTCAATGAAAAGAAAAGAGCCAGGGGAAATAGAAAACTGTTTGTTAAGACATGAACTCATTTTTATCTTATTTTCATGTCAGTTAACTTAATTATTTTTTTCTGCTAGTGACTGACAGATCAGCAGTGTTTTCTCTGAAACCTGTTTTATATTATATTATATTATATTATATTATATTATATTATATTATATTATATTATATTATATTATATTAAATTATATTATATTATATTATAGCCTATTATATTATAGCTGTTTGACAAACACTTGCAGATAGATAAAAACCTGTATTCCTGCTTTGTACTAGCTGTGTACAAAGCAGAGACATATGAACCATTCCTGCTGGCAGAATGTATTTAAGTTATTTATTCACTAATTGCGTCTGCATTTATTGATAATCTGATTGTGAAAGCATTATTTAATAGCCCAAAATATGATCAGGGTGGGTTTTTTGAACACTGAAAGAAAACAGCGAGAAAACATCAAATAAGAAACTTGAGATGATGACTCTGTCATACATAAATGCTTGAGATGTAAAGAGAGAGAGAGAGGTATTCTTTCATTATTTTAAAACATTTTGACTTGTTTATAGTTTATTAAAATTACGTTATTTGTGATTTCACTATTCTTCAGAAAGTGTCCGACATATACACATATACAAACCATCATCAAACTAGTCTGTCCACTGTTAGATTCATACTGGGGCCAGTTAGACTGTTATGGGAGGATTGATGGACTTTTCCTCCACCACAGAGAGAAACACTCAACTGTTTGATTCTTCATTACATTTCATTCCTAACAGCTTCAATATATTTTGAATACTAGACTTTTAATAATGTACAGGATGTGTTTTATTTCTTCCACCTCTGAACAGATAAACTGTGTGAAACTGAAGTGTTGGAGGAGCAGAAACATGAGCGTCTGCTGCCACCTGCTGTTCACTCACAGCATCACAGCCTGACAGAGGAGGAGCTGTTTGCTTCACTCACACTTTCCAAACATCATCCAGTGGTGTCAGTGAGCATTACTGTTTGCTTCAATAAACTCCACCAACTACAGAGACAGTTTTCCTGTGAAAACCATCAATTAATAAACTACATTTATATTCACAACACAATAAAGTGTTTACCGTAAAAAAATAACAGTGTCACCATTAAAACCATTAAAACCGCTTTGTTCTTCCACTTTTACATCAGTATTTTGTCAGTATTTGTTTTAAGAATATAAAAACACAAATCCGGACAGAAATGATCAGAACAATGTTCTGTTAGGCACTTTGTGTAGGATGTGAGTTACTTGACTTTGGCGCAATCTGGTGGGAGGATGAAGAATGACTGCGTGTCAGACAGAATGTTTGTCAGCCTCCACATGTTGGAAATATTGTTGAAATACCTTTGGAGTGATTGTCTCTCTTTGTATTTTCATATCAGGATGTTTGGCTGTCTGTTAAATTTATTTGATTTCCATGAAATCTGTAATTCTGTTGTTCTACTATCAGTCCACTAGATGGACTTGTAATGCACATGTGGAGGAATTTACAGAAAAGAATACAATCTTAAGATTTGAGCATTTCAGCATCTTTAGTCTGTTCCTGGAAAGATTTGACCTGACTGCCTTAAAAAAAAGTTGTACAACTAAAGATATAAATATGTATACAATTTTATGTTGTTTTAACTAGGATTTAGGTTTGTACAACTTCAAATGACTTGTTTGTATTACTAAAAAACTTGAAGTATAAAGTCAATGTCAATGTCAATGTCAACTTTATTTATATAGCACATTTAAAACAGCCAATGGCCTACCAAAGTGCTTTACAGCAAAATAAGCAGAAACAATAAAAACAAACAATAAAAGCAATAAAAACAAAACAAACAAAAAGTCAATGGGACTATTTTCTAAGCTTCACCACAATTTATTTTAAGTGAAGGAATCAGGTGACCCAGTTAATACGAAACTACTAACTACAGCAAAACAGGCGGAAGATTCCATTCCCATTATCCCGTTACAATTAATGCCTTTCTAATACACTAACAGAAAACAACAACTGGACTCAGTTTATCCTTTGATTTATTTTACAAACAAACTGTCAATCATGTGGAAACCATGTTTAAATTTACAACCAGTGAGAGATCACACTAAATAGGTACTAAATAGCATCAAACTCTCTCTAACAGGAGGAGACTCTCCCTCCTACAGAGGACTCAGAGACACTGAAGAACCAGTCCGCCAGAACCCAAACCCAGCATACAGAGGCTGAGTGAATGTGGTGTTGAAGGTGTGGAGGTGGATCAGTGTGTCAGAGGAGACTCTGTAGAAGGACAGAGTGCCAACAGGACAGTCCACATACACTGCTACTCTGTTAGAGACAGAGGAGGAGGAGGAGGAGATAGATGTTTGTTTGTTATTGTGCATGACAGAGTAACCACCATCAGAGCAGTTCAGACACCAGGACTGATTATTCGCTCCAAACTCAGAGTCATCACCGACTCCTTTCCTTCTGATTCCTCTGTAAGTCACTGATACATAAACGTTTCCTTTCCACTCAACCTCCCAGTAACAGCAACCAGACAGATCATCTTTACACAGCAGCTGAGGACACAAAGCAAATCTGTCTGGATGATCCGGATATGACTGCTCCTCCTCCTTCTTTGTCACATATGTCACCTTCCTGTTGTTGTCAGACAGTTTGAGTTTTTTGTTTGCTGTGTTTGGATCCAGTGTGACTTCACAGAAATCTGATGGAGAGAACAAGACAATACAGCTGCAGTTATTGATGTATTATCTGTCATCTTCATCCTCAGTAGGATGTTAATGAGTGATGTCAACGTTTGATGAATGAAAAGAAAAACACACTTACACTTCCTCAGACCTGGTGTCAACCATCGTACTCCAGCAGGCTGCAGACTGAAAGTAGGGGGGGGGGGGGGGTGTCAGAGCAGCACGTTCTCTTTCAGCATGCAAACATGGACATGACATCACTCTATAAAAAGTCAGCCATATCTTTCCCCTGCAGCTCGGATCCTGATCACCCTGAGGTACATTGTTGTTGCAAGGCAATACAACTGTCAATCAGCTGAGTGCTGGTGAGCTACACATGACAACTATCAACAGCAGCTACATTCAGCCAATCAAAAACTGGCATCTCAACAGTTTGAATTGTGAACAAATGACATGACTGTTTAAACTGATTCACACTAACATGAAAATGATAAACTGGATTGTTTGCATTTGTCTTTACTGAGCATTCTTTGGACGACTGACCATTTATTTCCTCTCACACACAATCAGCTGCAGTCTGAAAGTGTTTGAGGTGAGTTCACTGCAGCTTTCTGTTTTTAATTTTGTGTCCTCTTTTTCGTCAATTCCGGCTATGTCACGTTTTACCCGTAAATTGGGCTTTGTACCCAATTTTCGGTAACACCCCCAGGGTTCTTAATTTTGCTCATTTTTCTTTCAGCCCGTCCCCCTGGCTCATTTTAGCAAGTTTCGGGACAATCCACCACCTTTCGTCATTTTGCCCCTTTTTTGTCAACGCCGACCCTGTCACGTTTTACTCGTTTTGGGTCCATACCTGAGAGATTCCATTTTTCTGTCTGTGCATGAATGTGTCTATCTGTCCAAAATGGTATCAAGCAAAAGCATATAATATCCATGCTGGTTCACCATGTCAGTGCCACATTTTGCCTCGCTTAGGTGTGAAAAGTATGTCAGTATCTTTCGTGCCTGTACCACTTTAGGAGTGAAAATAATTATGTGACAATGCTGTTGCCAAGGTCTGATTAGGTTGAGGCAAAAAAAAAAGTTGGTTAGGGTTAGGGAAAGATCATGGTTTGGGATAAAATTAGTTTGTTCTCGCAGTTAAAACATTCTGAAGTCATGTTAAATAAAACTCCCAATCACAGGGTTCAAAACACTTTTCACCTTTTGTTCAAATCACTCTTGACTCACAATTAAGAACAGCCTAGAAACAGGAAGCTTATATTGGTCCCATGCCAAAGTCCACTTTTTGGCATCTAGTCATCTAGCCATCCACCAAACACACAACTCAGAACATGAAAATGTGCCACCTTACGTCGGGAACACACTAAAGAGCGGCGAACAGCGTCCTGCGGTTATGGATACGTTATCTGAACTGTGACACTACAGCCACTAGATGGCATCTGTCCGTCATTTGAGGGTTGTACTTTTCAGCCCCAGGCAAGGCTAAATGTGATCCTGATGCAATATTGTATAGTAGACTGGCAGGTGTATTACACAATTTGGCATGATACTGGGCTGATTTATCTGCCCATATCTGGGAGTGTTGATCTATCTGTCTGTTGACATATTCAATAACATCCACCTATCTGACTGTACCTGAGAATGTCTACCTATCTGTCCATACCTGAGAGTGTCCAGTCTCCAGTGTGGATCCTCCAGTCCAGCAGACAGAAGCTTCTCTCCTGAGTCTCCTGGATGATTGTAGCTCAGGTCCAGCTCTTTCAGATGGGAGGGGTTGGAGCTCAGAGCTGAGGCCAGAGAACCACAGCCTTCCTCTGTGATCAGACATCCTGACAGCCTGCAGACACACAAAACAAAATACAAGTCATATTCTCTGAAATGATTGCAGGACTGATGGGTACTGTGTTTATTACTGTCAGAACCAATGGGTTTCTGTAGTCTTTAAAGTTGAAATGAACACTTTGAGTCACTATTTCTCTTTAAAAATCTTAAAAGATTTCTCCAGTGTGAAATTAAAAATCCTGATGATGAGAAGTATGGTGTTTATAGTTTAGAGAATAACCTAAAATCTGACAAATAAAATCACAGTTTAAATGATGATTAATTGAACAGGTTGATGAGTCCTGACCTGAGAGTTTCCAGTGTACAGTGTGGACTCTCCAGACCAGCAGAAAGCTGCTTCACTACTGAATCCTGCAGGTTGTTGTTACTCAGGTCCAGCACTTTCAGACTAGAGGACTGGGAGCTGAGAACTGAGGACAGAGCTTCATGACTTCCTCCTGAGAGGTTACAGTCATTCAGTCTGAACACACAATAATGAACAAGAAGACAAATAATATTTGTGTTAAAATAAGTCTACATTTTATTATACTAAATCTTTCCAAACACTGGCCCCAGTCTATGATGTTCTGTTCTAAACCAGCCAGACATGTGAAAGTTAATAGTTAATAACCAAAAATAAAAAGTAATTCAGAAAAATAAATAACACAGATTCAAAACATAGATGAGTATCAGTCAGAGATGATTATTGTACGCTACATTTTACATAAAACTAAAGTAGAGAAAAATCTGTCAGATTTTCTGCACTGGGCAATTAATAATCCAGATGGGAGGAAGAGGTCATTCTGGAATAATTACACGAGAGAGGCATCTTCAATTGTATGTACTTTATAGTTCAGAATTATAAGTCAAAACAGTTGAGAAAAACATAATCCGACCTGAGAGTTTCCAGTGTACAGTTTGGACTCTCCAGTCCATCAGAAAGCTGCTTCACTCCTGAATCCTGCAGGTTGTTGTTACTCAGGTCCAGCTCTGTGAGACGAGAGGACTGGGAGCTGAGAACTGAGGACAGAGCTGCACAGCTTCTCTCTGAGAGGTTACAGCCATTCAGTCTGAAGAATAAATGTGGACAAATATTCAATAAATTGTTTATTTTTTCTCCCTACTTAAAAGATCTTTTCAAAAATCTTTCCAATAAATCTGACTATCTGTACTTACAGAGCTTTGTTGGAGGCTTTGACCACTGGCAGCAGCCTCAGAAGAGCCTCCTCTGAAGCAGCATATTCATTTAGGTGAAACACATCCATATCTTTTTCTGATGACAGTAAGATGAAGACCAGAGCTGACCACTGTGCAGGAGACAGTTCATCAGCGGAGAGATCTCCTGTGTTCACGTAACGTTGGATCTCCTCCACTAGAGAACGATCATTCAGTTCATTCAGACAGTGAAACAGATTGATGCTTCTCTCTGCAGACAGATTCTCATTGATCTTCTTCTTGATGTACTCAACTGTGTCCTCATTGGTCTTTGAGCTACTTCCTGTCTTTGTCAGCAGACCTCGTAGGAGAATCTGATTGTTCTGCAGTGACAGACCCAGGAGGAAGCGGAGGAACAAGTCCAGGTGTCCATTTGGACTCTGTAAGGCCTTGTCCACAGCACTCTGGTAGAGATCTGTCTCTGCAGATATGTCTTTTATTGTTTCAGACTTCTGGGATGTTGTTTGTTCTTCTGCCAGCAGATTGACTCCAGAGTTGATGAATGTCAGATGGACATGAAGAGCAGCCAGAAACTCCTGAACACTCAGATGGACGAAGCAGAATACTTTGTCCTGGTACAGCCCTCTCTCCTCTTTAAAGACCTGTGTGAACACTCCTGAGTACACTGAGGCTGCTCTGATATCGATGCCACACTCTGTCAGGTCTGATTCATAGAAGATCAGGTTGCCTTTCTGCAGCTGCTCAAAAGCCAGTTTTCCCAGAGACTCAATCATCTTGCTGCTCTCTGGACTCCAGTGTGGATCTGTCTCAGCTCCTCCATGATACTTGACATTCTTCAGTTTGGTCTGAACCACCAGAAAGTGGATGTACATCTCAGTCAGGGTCTTGGGCAGCTCTCCTCCCTCTCTGCTTTTCAACACATCCTCCAGAACTGTAGCAGTGATCCAACAGAAGACTGGGATGTGGCACATGATGTGGAGGCTTCGCGATGTCTTGATGTGGGAGATGATTTCTCTGGCTTTCTTCTTTTCTCTGAATCTCTTCCTGAAGTATTCCTCCTTCTGTGGGTCAGTGAACCCTCTGACCTCTGTCACCATGCTGACACACTCAGGAGGGATCTGATTGGCTGCTGCAGGTCTTGTGGTTATCCAGAGGCGAGCAGAGGGAAGCAGTTTCCCCCTGATGAGGTTTGTCAGCAGCACTTCCACTGAGGTGGACTCTGTAACATCAGTCAGGATGTCATTGTTGTGGAAGTCTAGAGGAAGTCGACACTCATCCAGACCATCAAAGATGAACACAACCTGGAACTCTTCAAACCTGCAGATTCCTGCTTCTTTGGTTTCAGTAAAGAAGTGATGAACAAGTTCCACCAAGCTGTACTTTTTCCCTTTCAGCACATTCAGCTCTCTGAAAGTGAATGGAAATGTGAAATGTATGTCCTGGTTGGCTTTGTCTTCAGCCCAGTCCAGAGTGAATTTCTGTGTTAACACTGTTTTCCCAATGCCAGCCACTCCCTTTGTCATCACTGTTCTGATTGGTTCATCTCTTCCAGGTGAGGTTTTAAAGATGTCTTCTTGTCTGATTGTTCTTTCTGGTTTGTCTGGTTTCCAGGTTGCTGTTTCAATCTGTCTGATCTCATGTTCATCGTTGACCTCTGCAGTCCCTCCCTCTGTGATGAAGAGCTCTGTGTAGATCTGATTCAGAAGGGTTGGGTTTCCTGCTTTAATAATCCCCTCAAACAGACACTGAAACTTCTTCTGGAGGTTAGACTTGAGTTTATGTTGACTGCCAACAGGAGTTCCTGAATAAACACAAAGAAATTAAGATCAATATGAATTAATATGAGTAAATATTTCAAAAGAATATAAACATATTTTCCTCCATCTTTTGAGACATCAGTAAATGTCTAATTTATCCATCATGTTAAATCTTTAGAGAAATCGTCTTACTGCTCCGCAGACGGTCAGCCAGCTCCTCCTGCTTCATTCTCCTCAGGAAGTGCAGTGTGATCTTCAGAAATGCTTCTGTGCTGCTCCTCCTCTGCTCTTCCTCCTCACCATCGAACACCTCCTCATCCTCACTCTGACTTTTTAGGTATTCTGGGTCATCTGAACTCAGAACCTTCTGCATCTTCTTCAGTTCGTTCTTCACAAAAGTGACGATGTTCTCCTCCAGCAGCTGGAACAGAATAATATATGAATGACACAATCAAACTGAAATCATGACGCAAACATCAGATCCATGTTGGACACACTGACACTCCACTCGTCTACAAAGTGCAGAATGGAGATGATTGTGAACAGAATAGATGTAAAAGTAGTTGTTGTACATATACAGACCATAAATATGGAGTCCAGCCGTGTTTGATGCTGCTGGGCAGACTGACCACTGGGAACCTCTGAGCTCTCCTGGTCCACTCTGTGGAGGAATCATGAAGAATGAGCTTACATTATGTCTGTCCACACAGAGACAAACGCAAGCTAAAGGTCCATCAAGTGATATTTGGACGTGAACAGAGAATCAGATGACTCCCTGTAGTGGTAAAGCTTTACTAGTCCTGCTGATCCCACTGAGAATCAACAGCTCAGTCTGTGTGTAGTTCTGAACAACCCTCCATACAGCTCTCCCTTGCTCACTGTACACTGCTGAAGTGCCCTGGAGCAAGGCAGCTAGAACCTCCAGCTGCTCCAGTGGAGCTGCTCATTGTCTGCTTGTATCAGACTGGTTGAACTGGACAGCTCTCAGATGAAAAATGAAAACAAATCAATAAACCTTTTCTGAGTAAATTACAGTTGAAACATGAATCTAACATTTTAAAAAGGTGTCAGGTTACTTAATCAGAAACCTTTTCCCTCCACACCTTTTTCATGACTGAATTGCGTCAGCCCTGTATTACAATTTCTGGAACCTGATATTCACGTCCTCCTCATGGAGTGATAAGTCAGGTGTATGGAGGTCGAAAAGTAGGGAGGGTAAGAACTTCTCTTTTTAGCACTCTGATTTCATCCTTCACAAAACCTTTTGTGTCCCTTTTCATGTGAACAATTGAGTGCAACACTATGAATGTTTTCCAGGAGACACTGTGTAAACATGTGATCTGTTATCTCCATATTTAAATACTTAACACATCTCCTCCCTCTCTATAATGGACAGCTTTGGACTGACGTGGTCGGACAACACGTCATACAAACCAGTTATTTTGTAGCATAACGTAACATTTACTGTCTGTTACAGCTCATATCTGATCAGCAGATGGACGTCTTCCTTTGAAATCAATGTAACGTCCATTTGGCACAGTCAGGTAAAAAATAAATGAGTGTCTTAAACCTACTTGTTGTGTTGTTTTTTATTGTATTGTTTGTGTTTTTGTATGTATTTTATAAATATTTACTGCTCTTTATTTCCATATCTCAACACTGTGCAGTCGGTACAGTTAAATAGATGCTTTCATGTGCTAGTGCAAGGAAAAGTACAAAAAAGGCAAAATAATGTGATGTTAAATATGAAAGATAAGTGTTTGCGCCCTCTGCTGGTCAGAGTCACAAACTATGTTCAGTGAAAAAGACAAAACTGCAGACAGCTCTAAAAGTGTTCATTCGGACATGTTGATGATAAAATGTTGGTCAAAATGTTGTGAAAGCAAGCAAATGAAGCTGATATAATTATTTTGGATTATTACAGGTTGTTCTTTTTTGCCCTTTTCCTTTGAAAAGTTTGAGATCAAAACACTAGAAACATAGAAAAATCAGTATTTGGTGGAGCTGTTAACAACTCATAGACATCTGAAATGTGAGCCGACTACACACTGCTGTCTGGTTTCATCTTTAACAATGTGTTGTATTTATAAAGCTTGTTATATTTTCCATTGTGTCAAATCTGCATCTGAAAAGTAACTAAAGCTGTCAAATAAATGTAGTGGAGTAGAAAGTACAATATTTCCCTCTGAGATGTAGAAAGTAGCATCACATGGAAATACTACAGTAAAGTACAAGTACCTCAAACTGTACTACAGTAAAGTACAAGTACCTCAAACTGTACTACAGTAAAGTACAAGTACCTCAAACTGTACTGCAGTGAAGTACAAGTACCTCAAACTGTACTACAGTAAAGTACACGTACCTCAGACTGTACTACAGTAAAGTACAAGTACCTCAGACTGTACTACAGTAAAGTACAAGTACCTCAAACTGTACTTCAGTAAAGTACAAGTACCTCAAACTGTACTGCAGTGAAGTACAAGTACCTCAAACTGTATTACAGTAAAGTACAAGTACCTCAAACTGTACTGCAGTAAAGTACAAGTACCTCAAACTGTACTACAGTAAAGTACAAGTACCTCAGACTGTACTACAGTAAAGTACTAGTACCTCTAACTGTACTACAGTAAAGTACAACTACCTCAAACTGTACTACAGTAAAGTACAAGTACCTCAAACTGTACTACAGTAAAGTACTAGTACCTCTAACTGTACTACAGTAAAGTTCAACTACCTCAAACTGTACTACAGTAAAGTACAAGTACCTCAAACTGTACTACAGTAAAGTACAAATACCTCAAACTGTACTACAGTAAAGTACAAATACCTCAAACTACTGCAGTAAAGTACAATTACCTCAAACTGTACTGCAGTAAAGTATAAATACCTCAAACTGTACTTCAGTAAAGTACAAGTACCTCAAACTGTACTACAGTAAAGTATAAGTACCTCAAACTGTACTACAGTAAAGTACAAGTACCTCAAACTACTTCAGTAAAGTACAAGTACCTCAAACTGTACTACAGTAAAGTACAAGTACCTCAAACTGTACTACAGTAAAGTACAAGTACCTCAAACTGTACTGCAGTAAAGTACAAATACCTCAAACTACTGCAGTAAAGTACAAGTACCTCAAACTGTACTACAGTAAAGTACAAGTACCTCAAACTGTACTACAGTAAAGTACAAGTACCTCAAACTGTACTACAGTAAAGTACAAGTACCTCAAACTGTACTGCAGTAAAGTACAAATACCTCAAACTACTGCAGTAAAGTACAAGTACCTCAAACTGTACTACAGTAAAGTACAAATACCTCAAACTGTACTGCAGTAAAGTATAAATACCTCAAACTGTACTTCAGTAAAGTACAAGTACCTCAAACTGTACTACAGTAAAGTACAAGTACCTCAAACTACTTCAGTAAAGTATAAGTACCTCAAACTGTACTACAGTAAAGTACAAGTACCTCAGACTGTACTGCAGTAAAGTACAAGTACCTCAAACTACTTCAGTAAAGTATAAGTACCTCAAACTGTACTACAGTAAAGTACAAGTACCTCAAACTACTTCAGTAAAGTATAAGTACCTCAAACTGTACTTCAGTAAAGTACAAGTACCTCAAACTGTACTACAGTAAAGTATAAGTACCTCAAACTACTTCAGTAAAGTACAAGTACCTCAAACTGTACTACAGTAAAGTACAAGTACCTCAAACTGTACTACAGTAAAGTACAAGTACCTCAAACTGTACTACAGTAAAGTACAAGTACCTCAAACTGTACTGCAGTAAAGTACAAATACCTCAAACTACTGCAGTAAAGTACAAGTACCTCAAACTGTACTATAGTAAAGTACAAGTACCTCAAACTGTACTATAGTAAATGTAATCAGTTACTTTCCACCACTGTAGGTAATATTTATAAGCTGTGATGAAATTTGACAGAAAAATACATAAATGAGAAGAACTATACTGTAAGTGTGTGTGTGTGTGTGTGTGTGTGTGTGTGTGTGTGTGTGTGTGTGTGTGTGTGTGTGTGTGTGTGTGTGTGTGTGTGTAAATTAAACACAACATTGAAAATCCATCTTAGGTCCGGTAACTATCAGTAACTACAAGGCATTTAGACACATTTAGAGATGGAAGCTGCTCTGGTGAAAATAAACTCAACATGTTAAAAGCATGAAGTATTCACACACAACTAATAAAAACACACACAAATATATATTTTTAGCGTCAGATTTATATAAATATTGAATATTGTACAAATACACGGTACCGTTGTCTCTTGAAAATAAAATCAGTATGACATCACGGCCTGTAAATGTCTTAACCCATCACTTAAGGCCCTTTTTTTAACAACCCAACAGCGCCCTCTGGAGGCCGATTAGCACATTACAACAACAGAGGCCGAGACAGCAGCCTCCTCTACGTTAAAAACATAAACCATCAAGACTGTAACAGAACCGTTAACGACGTTTTCTACAGGAACGATGCACGCTGACAGATTCAGAAGAAGTCCGGGTTGAAGATGCATTTCAGGACTGTTTCATTGATTATCAACGTCTTTTTTTTGGTGGTTTAAAAGGAGCCAAAACTCTGCATTTAAAAACAATAAAATGGTAAAATCATATAAAATCAACAATAAAATAATGCGTTTAATTTGTATTGCACTTTTAATTCACAAAACTTTTGTTCCAGTTGTTTTAAAAGCTGAAATGGTCGTAAATCTGAGGTCGAGATCCCTCACTGGCATCCCACCAATGAAAACCAATATTTTTGTGATAATGGAGAAAACATAAAATAATCTTAATTTCCAACATGGGGGATCTTTATGCTGTAAATGACGACATTAAGAGACGTCTTCTTTTTGGTAAATTTGAAATGTGTGACGTTACATTTCTGGTATTTATAATTAAGTAAGCAGCAGTTAGTAGTGATTGTTTGCTTTCCCTTTTTATGACATTTTTTCAAATCTTAAATATCATTTCCATGACAGAAATACTTGCCTATGTCTCTGGGCTCATTCTTTAACCAGTAAGACTTAAAATAAAGTTCCCAGATGTTTCCCCTTTTGCAGACTTTGATGAGATGAATGTAAATTTAGCATGACGTCATCACTTCTTCAACATTATGAACGCTCTTGAGACATTTCAAACCCGAAAAAAAAAAAATTCTGATGGGTAAACTTGAAAATTTTAAACATGAAAACAAAAATATTAGTTAAACATAAATCTCCTGAGTTTTGGTTTGTATTATTTGACTTAGTTTGAGATCTGATCAAACAGCTATGAAGCAGTTCATATATATATAAAACCTAAGACACAACAAATAAAAGAAATGATCAAAAAATAACATTAAAAGAATATATATATTTAAAAAAAAAATAGAGATTGGCACCATCATGATCTTTCTTCTCATCAAGCTCCTGTTTGTTTCTCTCATTTTAATTTCATATTTTTGTATTTTTCAGGAAATAATCAGTAAATAAAAATGCATCTTTTAATGTTGTAATGTAAATAACTTTTAATGCCTTTGAGAATCACTACCAAGTTAAAAGAATATCACTTCTTAACACCTTCTGTAACTGCAGATATTAGAAATACAAAGTTATTAAGAGTCAATTTAAAGTTAAAGAAATGATGTAAACAAATGTCTTAAATTTTATTCCATTTCATCAGATTTGAGTCATTTGAAATAAAAAGTGTAAATGGCACCAAAGACGTCGCAAAAACAACCAACAACAATATATATACGGATCTTTGTCAAAATAAAAGTATTTTCTGTTTGTTTGGTGGGATTATTCTCTACTAGTATTTTATTTCATGGTTTTGCTTCACTAAACCATCTCAGCATCATAATCTGATTCAGTTTGGCTCAGTTTTATTTTGAAGAGAAGCTAAAATAAAACACATAGTTCCTGCTTCCTCTTGTTAAGACGTCACTTCCTTCACTGTAAAATAAAAGCATGAGATATAGAAGTTTTTAAGTAGTCAGCATTGTGTGACATACTTTTTGTGTTTCTGAGAAGTTTGATATTTGATCGTTTGTCTCTGTGATGTCACAGCGTGATGTCACAGCGTGATGTCACAGCGTGATGTCACAGCGTGATGTCACAGCGTGATCTCACAGCGTGATCTCACAGCGTGATGTCACAGCGTGATGCATATTTTGGCAGATGTTTGAGAGCATGCTCCGTTAGCATCGGCGTCCACCTCCACCTCCATCATCTCTGCTCCTTTTTTTTTTTGCACAAGCCCAGAGTAAAAAATATAGACTTTGAAGTTTGCATTCACACCATGCCCGCATGTACCAAAAAAATAAAAATAAAAATAAAGGACATACAAATTTACCAGCTGATTTTTTTGGCCATGCTAGTTCAGTTCAGCCTGGTTTGGTTTGGCTCAGAAAAACAAGCCGATGTCAGTTTAAAAACAAAAAAAAAACACTTGTCTGAACTGAAGTGAGCTCAGCGCCTGTTATTATTAGAAGGTTTTAGTCCACTGTCGTGTTTTTTATTGGCTTGTGAAACATCAGTTTCATTGTTGTTGTACCTGAAAAGAGGTAAATGTTTGTTTCATCCTCAGCGATATTAAACTCCAGATTTGTACCAGTAAAGCAACAGTTGATTTCAGCTGGAGATGAGTCTGTGTTCTCCAGTTTAACAAAAAAAAAAAAGAAAAAAAGACAGAAACACGAACGTGCTTCCAAAAAAAATGTAAAAAAACAACATTAAAGCCTCCCCGAAAACGAAGCCAGACTCCCGTCCTAAATCAGGAGACACCAGGGGGTTTGGTTCTGGTCACACTCCAGTTTGATGTTGATGACGGTGCAGGAAGCGCCACTGATCACCAGCTCCTGTCGGGACTCCACCTGGTAACGAAGATTGGTCAGTCCGCCCTCCGGATCCACCTTAAACTGCTCCTGAAGGAGGCAACGGGACACAATCAACCGTCTTTTTATTGCTTATCTGATTTTCTTCTTCTGTCTTTTGTTAGGGAATTTTTTTCATGCATGAATTGAGTCAAACCAAGCTTTGTGGTCATTGCAAGGCCACAGCAAATCTTGGTTTAGACCAGACGGGGAGTTCTGGTCCTCTGAAATGATGCCAACGCGGAAGTAACTTAAAACTGCATTCTATCAAAAGGCCACCAGGGGGCGACCGTTTTGGTGTCAAAAGGACTTCCGTCTCTATACAAGTCAATGGAGAATTCACCAACTTCTCACTTGATTTCTAACCTCAGTAAACGTTTTCAAAATGTGTTTATGGTCTCAATCGCTAGTTTAAAGCCTTCTTCAATGCAGTATGATGTTCATTTGGGACATTTTGGCCTCCCTGATTTTATATGTGACGATAAAGCAGGGTATGCATTAGGGCGTGGCTACGTGGTGATTGACAGGTTGATTGGTTCACAGGTTCAGGAGGGCGCCTCATGCTCCTCCTGATGCCCATATAAGTAGAATCCATGTTTTTATTTTTCCCAGCATGCACCTGAAATTTTCAAGATGGTGCTGCTCAAATCCGAAACTATTGGCCTCCGAGCAGCAGTCCACAAACCAATGGGTGACGTCACAGAGGTTACGTCCATTTTATATACAGTCTATGGTTTAGACACTGTCTCCCCTTTGAGATAGTAGTAAGCAGTGAGTCTGCTCCTTTTGGGGAAAACAGGAGGCATCCTGATAGTGTTGCTATAGCAACCGAGGTCAGATATGTGTTTTCCTGTCTGTCTCTGATCGGAGTAGAGCTAACTGTAGTCAGAGGTTTGTTTGTCTAATGAAAGCAGAAATATGATTTAATGTGACTTTAACGTATTAAATCATTAGACAGATTTAATGTCTTCTTCTTGCCTGTACCTGTTTCTGAGCTGCGACTCTCTTCTGGTCTCTCTTCCTCCAGGCCGGGTCGTGGATGTGCATGAAGGTTTTATATCCTGTTGTGATGCCGCTCGGTCTGAACAGCTGCACGCAAGAAAAACAACAACAACAAACTATTAACAAAATGTTCATTTTACGTATTTCGATATATTTTGGATTGAAATGCAAAAGAAAAACTGGTCACATGGTCAAGCTTTACGTTTTTGATATTTTAATTTATTTGGAAAATGATTGTAAATTACTTTTTTTTTAATTTTTTATAATTTAGATTTGTATTGCCAGTCAGAGGTTTTACACATAATACAACTATAAGTGTTTTATTTCATGCCAGTTTTTACACTTATGTCACAGCACAAACAGGACTGTAACACAGATAGGCAAAGAAAAGAAAGAAAAATAAATAAGTAAAAAAAAGAATAATAAATAAAATAAATCAATAAAAATTATCAATACATTTCAAAAAATAAATAAATAAATAAATAAATAACAATAAATTAAAAAAAAAGATAAAAAATAAAAATCAACAATAATTAAAAAAAAAACAATAATAATAAAACTACATAAACAAAACACACAGAGCAAAAGTAGATGAATTTTAGCTTTTTAATCCAACTATTTATATTTTTTGGCAAATTCAATATGAATAAAATGAGCAGAAAACCCAAATTTACCTGATTTCTAATTAATACTGAATTAGTTATTGAACTCAAATAACAAAAAGGACAAAAAACTATATTCAAACATTAAATTATTGACTGATGTTACTTCAATATTATTTTTCCTTTTATTGAATATAAAAAAGCTTCTTAACCTGAATCCTCTGTCGCTTTCTTTCCTTGTTTTATGTTAAAGAATTAACAACCATCAGATCAGTTATTGATCAGGTTTAATTATCAGACACTGATGTAACTGATCAAAGAGTAAAGATTCATTCAGCTCTGAAGAGAATCAGTTATTGAACCTTTAATCTCTCATCAGCGTCTCTGTTTAAAATGAAGATGATTAACGCTGAGTGTTTTCTCTGTTATCGTCTCTACAGCTGAACAGTATGTCTGACTGTAGCTAAACAAAGATAGTTTGTGAGTAAAGATGCATCACTCTGTATCACCGACCAGTGGACTGAGAAGCATCAGCTGATCACAGCTTTTCTCTCAGTGTCATCGGCTCATAAATGATGATGTTCACATTGGTTTTTTTTTAGCTCATAAACATTAAAAACTGTTGATTTTGTGCCGGGTTTTAAATTTGCATTAGTTTTTATTTTTATTTCAGTTAACTAAATTATTTTTCCACTGCTAGTTTTACTTTTTATTAACTATAATAACCCTGGTTTCTGCTTCTCAGGCAACAAAAGATGATCAACCTTCTTTAAATTGGAGTTAATTTGCTTCTTATTATTCTCTATTCTAGTCTAGTTTTTATTCTATTTTTCTCTCTTTCTATTTTTCTGTACTTTGTTATTATTATTATTAAGGTTTTTGTTTTTAACTGTATGTTTTAATGTTTCCAATTTTTTTTTTTACTATTATTGGGTGTATTATTGTATGTTTTTATGTTCTTTGTTTCCAATTCTTACTGTTAAATGTTTGTTTTAATTTAAAGCACATTGAGTTTCTATTAGGTATAAAATGCTCTATATAAATAAAACTGTCTTGTTATGTACTTTGGGATCTATTAAATGATTAATGTAAAAAAGGGTCGATGTTATAAACAAACACTTCAGCTGCTTTATTTATTTATTTATTTCACTTTTATTATTTTTCTCTTTTGGTTTGTCACTATTTTCTAAAAGAGATGAAAGAAATAAGATGATTTACTTTATTTAAACGTGTGTATTTGAGTTTAATGACCAAAATGAAACTAAACTGAAACTCATTTTAATGTTGAAAGGTTAGAAAAAGGTATTTGAATTTAATAATTAAATGCCGTCACATCTCATCATTATCAAAGAGTTAAAGAGTGAAATTTAAATAAAAACAGTTGGTTTAAATCCTGAACTGATGAATTAATAGAAATCATTTTAATTTCTCGACAGAAACAATATTTGCTGTTTGATCAGCTGTTGATGACTCATCGTTTTATCTGCTCTAATGTCTGTAAGGTGCTTTGTAAACACGTTTTCAAGGGTGCTGTTTGAATAAAGGTTATTATCTTTATTATAATAATAATTACGACATATTCATCATCACCTTACCCTCCTTCACCTGTTTAATGACTCTGAAAAGTCAGTCAGCTGTTCTTTGGATTCAGATGGAAAACATTTTAATTTTGGTTGATTATAATTCTAATTATTCGTTTATCTCTTTAACTTTATAATAATAATTAATTTTTCAATACAAACATGATTCTGGTGACCTGATTATGGCTGAAACTCATGATTTATCATCTTTTGGTCTTTAGAAGTGAGGATTATATTAGAAAGATACAGTTTTCTGTCACATGAGGGAAAGAAAAAGCTGAAAATCTTCACAATCTAGAAGCTGGAACGAGGAAAAATGTCTAAAAAACAATGAATAGATGATTAAAATAGTTGCAGCTTTGAATCTAATCACATGTATTTGATGTAACTTCTTTATAAATAGGCTTTAATTCAGACTTCCTGCTCTGTTTACCTGCAGTTCAGCTTTTCTCAGTCTTCTGTAGAACTCGTCGTCCTCTTCGTCCCCAACCCCAGAACCGGTTCGACATCCCGTTACACTGCAAACAACACACACACACACACACATACACACACAGACACACACACACACACAGACACAGACACAGACACACACACACACACACACACACACACACACACACACAGACACAGACACAGACACAGACACAGACACAGACACACACACACACACACACACACACACACACACACACACACACACACACACACACACACACACACACAGACACAGACACAGACACAGACACACACACACACACACACACAGACACAGACACACACAGACACAGACACACACACACACACACACACACACACACACACACACACACACAGTTCACTCAGTCTGCTTTTCTCTTTCACAGCAATTCAAGTGTGTGTAGTGGGAAGTAGTCTTATTAATAATAATAATAATAATAATAATAATAATAGGTTTACAACAGCTGCTTAGAATCTAATTGAGTTATGGTGAGCAGCATGAAATATGAAATTCAATCCTAAAAAAAAGAACAAAAAGAATGAAGTTATAATGTCATAATGTCATTAACCAAGCTTACACAAAGTGACACAAGGTACTTCTATTGGTTTTGGAAGCATTGGAACAAATGTCTTTATGTTATTTAACTAAT